>NW_024738300.1:7121421-7151557 GCF_018991925.1 Homarus americanus | reverse complement strand
TTGTTGCTTCGTTCAGTTGCATTGCTCTTCACCCAACAAGACACTCTTCACAACAAGACACTCTCTCATGACAACAAGACACACCCTCTCTTCACAACAAGACACATTCTATCTTGACAACAAAACGCTCACCAATGTGACAAACAAGACACACATGACAGCAAGACACGCTCTCCCGACAACAAGACGCACTATCATGACAACAAACACGCATATATAACGACAACAAAGACACCCTGCCGACAACAAGACACACTCCCGACAGCAAGACGCATATACGACGGCAAGACGCATATAGCCCGACAGCAAGACACATATAACCAGACAACAAGACGCATATATTGAAGCAAGACGCACATAACGACGGCAAGACGCACCGACAACAGGACACGCCTCGACAGCAAGACACACTCTCTCTTGACAACAAGACACATATACGATAACAAGACACTCTCTTGACAGCAAAGACGCATAACCCGACAGCAAGACACACTCTTGACAGCATGACGCATATCTCTGACAGCAAGGCGCATTCTATCTTGACAACAAGACGCATATGTCTTGACAACAAGACACACTCTCTCGGCAACCAAGACACATCTCTCTTGACAAAACACTGTCTAAACAACAAGACAAACTCACTCTTCACAACGCGACACACCTCTTGACAACAAGACACACTCGCGAAGCTCGACAACAAGACATACTCTCTCTCTTCACAACAAGACACACCACAACAAGACACACCTCTCTTCACAGCAAGACATGCTCACTCTTCACATCAAGAAACCAAAGCTCACTCTTGACAAAAGACAAACTCACTCTTGACAACAAGACACGCTTTCTCTTGACAACAAGACACAGCTCACGCAGGCAACCAGACACGCTCTTGACAAAAAACACTGTCTAAACAACCGAGACAAACTCACTCTTCACAACATGACACACCCTCGCGAGCCAACAAGACACACTCTGGCTTGACAACAAGACCTCTATATTTCACAACAAGACACACCCTCTCTTCACAACAAGACACACTCTAAGCCAGGCAACAAGACATACTCTCTCTCTTCACAACAAGACACACCCTCTCTTCACAACAAGACACCCTCTTCACAACAAGACATACTCACTCTTCACATCAAAACAGCTCATCTCGACAACAAGACGCATCTCTCGACAACCAAGGCACATTCTATCTTGACAACAAGACACACTGTCTTGACAACAAAGACACTCTGGCTTGACAACAAGACATACTCTCTCTTCCCAACAAGACACACCCTCTTCACAACAAGACACACCCTCTCTTCACAACAAGACATACTCACTCTTCACATACAGCAAACTCACTCGCCCGACAACAAGACAAACTCTATCTTGACAACAAGACACATTATATCTTGACAAACTCACTCTTCACAACAAAAACACCACCTCTCTTGACAACAAGACACACTCTGGCGACAGCAAGACATACTCTCTTCACAGCAAGACACACCCTCTCCTCACAACAAGAACACTCACTCTTCACATCCGAAAGCAACTCACTCTTGACAACAAGACACACTCTCTTGACAACCAGACACATTCGATCTTGACAACAAGACACTCTCTCTTGACAACAAGACACATAACGACAAGAAGACACTCTCTTGGAGCAACAAGACGCACTCTCTCTTGACAACAAGACACATTCACGACAACAAGACACACCTCTTCACAACAAGACACACCCTCTCTACAACAAAGACACAACCTCTCTTCGCAACAAGACACACATATCTCTCCACAGCAAGACACACCCTCTCTTCACAACAAGACACCTCTACAACAAGACACACCCTCTCTTCACAACAAGACACACTCTGGCTGAACAACAAGACACACTCTGGCTTGACAACACGACACACTCTCTTGACAACCAAGACACTCTCTCTCTTCACAACAAGACACATATAACTACAACAAGACACATATCTCTTCACAACAAGACACACTCTCTCTTCACAACAAGACACATTCTATCTTGACACCAGACAAGACACACCCTCTCTTCACAACAAGACACACACTCTCTCTTCACAACAAGACACACTCTCATACAACAAGACACACTCTCTCTTGACAACAGACACACCCTCTCTTCACAACAAGACACGTTCTATCTTGACAGCAAGACACTATGCTTGACAACAAGACACCTCTCTCTCGACGACAACAAGACACATATCTCCCGACAACAAGACGCACTCTCTCTGACAACAAGACACATAATGACAACAAGACACACTTGACAACAGGACACACTCTCTCTTGACAACAAGACACACTCTCTCTTGACAACAAGACACACTCTCTTGACAACAAGACACACTCTCTTGACAACAAGACTACGCTTCTCTCTTGACAATGAGACACACACGACAACAAAGACACACTCTCTTGACAACAAGACACACACTCTCACCCGACAACAAGACACACTCTCTCTTGATAACAAGACACACTCTCTTGACAACAAGACACTCTCTTGACAACAGACGCACACTCTCTCTTGACAACATGTGACACACTCTCGCCCGACAACAAAGGCACATTCTATACGACAACAGACCCTATGTCTTGACAGCAAGACACATCTCTTGACAACAAAGACACACTCTCTCTTACAAAAAAAACACTCTGTCTAAACAACAAGACAAACTCACTCTTCCCAACATGACACCCTCTCTTGACAACAAGACACACTCTGAGCAGACAACAAGACATACTCTCTCTCTTCACAACAAGACACACCCTCTCTTCACATCAAGACACACCCTCTCTTCAACAACAAAGACATACTCACTCTTCACATCAAAACAAAACTCACTCTTGACAACAAGACAAACTCACTCTTGACAACAAGACGCACTCCTCAGCGACAACAGAACAAACTCACTCTTGACAACAAAGACACATCTCTCTTGACAAAAACACTCTGTCTAAACAACAAAGACAAACTCACTCTTCACAACATGACACCTACTCTTGACAACAAGACACACTCTGGCGACAGCACAGCCACTCCTCTCTTCACAGCAAAACACACCTCTCTGCAACAAGACACACCCTCTATACCAGCAAGACATACTCACTCTTCATCCAAAACAAACTCACTCTTGACAACAAGACACACTTTATCTTCGACAACAAGACACATTATATCTTGACAAACTCACTCTTCACAACAAGACACGCCACCTCTAACTGACAACAAGACACTCACAAGCGACAACAAGACATAAATATCTCTATTCACAACAAGACACACTCTTCACAACAAGACATACTCACTCTTCACATCAAAACAAACTCACTCGCCGACAACAAGACACTCTCTCTTGACAACAAAGGCACATTCTATCTTCCGCAACAAAACACACTGTGACAACAAGACACACTCACCGGCGACAACAAGACATACTCTCTTCCCCAACAAGACACCCACTCTTCACAACAAGACACACCCCTCTTCACAACAAGACATACTCACTCTTCATCAAAGCAAACTCATTCTTGACAACAAGACACACACTCTATCTTGACAACAAGACACATATGTCTTCGACAAACTCACTCTTCAACAAGACACACCTCTCTCTTGACAACAAGACACACTCTGGCTTGACAACAAGACATACTCTCTCTTCACAACAAGACACACCTCTCTTCACAACAAGACATACTCCTCTTCACATCAAGCAAACTCCTCTTGACAACAAGACACATCTCTTGACAACAAGACACACTCTTGACAAACTCCTCTTCACAACAAGACACACTCTGCGACAACAAAACACATTATATCTTGACAACAAAACACACTATCCTCTTTGACAACATTACACACTCATTCGACAACAAACACATTCTATCTTCACAACAAAGACACACTCTTGACAACAAGACACACTCTCTCTTCCAGCAAGACACTCTCTCATGACAACAAGACACATATCTTTACGGCAAACTACACAGCTAATATACCCTTCACAACAAGGACACACTCTGTCTTCACAACCAAGACACATCTATATTTCACAATGGACACAATCTGTCTTGACAACAAAACACACTCACTCTTCACAACAAGACACACTCAATCATTGACAACAAGACACACTCTCTCATGACAGCAAGACACTCCACTCTTCACAACAAGACACATTCACTCTTCACAACAAGACACACTCACTCTCTTCACAACAAGACACACTCTCTCTTGATAACAAGACACACACACCAGCTCTCTTGACAACAAGACACACTCTTAACAACAAGACCCCCTCTCTTGATAACCAAGACACATCTCTTAACAACAAGACACACATTCTATCTTGACAACAAGACACTTATATCGACAACAACACAAACTCACCACGGCCAGACACTCTCCTCAACCGACAAAAACTGTCTCAAACAACAGAGACAAACTCACTCTTCACAACATGAGCACACCCATCTCTCGACAACCAAGACACACTCTGGCGACAACAAGACATACTCTCTTCACAACAAGACACACCCTCTCTTCACAGCAAGACACCTCTGGCTGACAACAAGACATACTCTCTTCACAACAAGACACCCCTCTCTTCACAACAAGACACACCCTCTCTTCACAACAAAGACATACTCACTCTTCACATCAAAAGCAAACTCACTCTTGACAACAAGACACACTCTCTTGACAACAAGGCACATTCTATCTTGACAACAAAGACACACTCTGTCTTGACAACAAGACACCTCTGGCTTGACAACAAGACATACTCTCTCCCAACAGACACCCTCTCTTCACAACAGACACCCTCTCTTCACGTTAGAAACATACTCACTCTTCACACATCAAAACAAACTCACTCTTGACAACAAGACAAACTCTATCTTGACAACAAGACACATTATATGTGACAAACTCACTCTTCACAACAAGACACACCCTCTCTTGACAAAAAGACACACTCTGAGCCGACAACAAGACATACTCTCTCTCTTCAACAAGACACCCTCTCTTCACAACAAGACATACTCACTCTTCACATCAAAGCAAACTCACTCTTGACAGCAAGACACACTCTCTTGACAACAAAGATACATTCGATCTTGACAACAAGACACTCTCTTGACAACAGAACACTCTCTTGACAGAACCACACTCTCTTGGTAACAAGACACACTCTCTCTTGACAACAGACAGAGACAATCATTGACAGAAACACGCCACTCTTCACAACAAGACACAACAGACACACCCTCTCTTCACAACAAGACACACACTCTCTTCACAACCAAGACACACTCACTCTTCACAACAAGACACACTCACTCTTAACAACAAAGACACACTCACTCTTCACAACAAGACACACCACTCTCTTCACAACAAGACACACTCACTCTTCACAGACTCCACAACAAGACACATCACTCTTCACAACAAGACACACTCCTCTCTTCACCAACAAGTCACACTCACTCTTCACAACAGGACACACTCACTCCTCTTACAACAAGGCCACCACTCTTCACAACAAGACACACTCCACTTCACAGCCAAAACACACTCACTCTTCACAACAAGACACACTCACTCTTCACAACAAGACACACTCACTCTTCACAACAAGACACACTCACTCTTCACAACAAGACACATATTCTAACAAGACACACTCATCTCCACAACAAGACACTCACTCTCCACAACAAAACACACACTCACTCTTCACAACAAGACACACTCCTCTTCACAACAAAGACAAACTCACTCTTCACAACAAGACACACTCACCCTTCAACAGACACACTCACTCTTCAAAACACGACACACTCCACTCTCTTCACAACAACACACACTCACTCTTCACAACAAGACACACTCTCTCTTCACAACAAGACACACTCATTCTCACTACAAAAGACACCTCACTCTTCACAACAAAAACACCTCTTCACAACAAGACACTCTCTCTTCACAACAAGACACCTCACTCTTCACAACAAGACACTCACTCTCTTCACAACAAAGACACTCACTCTTCACAACAAGACACACTCTCTCTTCACAACAAACACTCATCTTGACAAGACACTCTCACACTTCACAATGACACACTCTCATGACACAAGACACACTCACTTCAACAACAACAATATATTTCACAATAGACACACAATATACAACAAGACACACTCTCTTCACAACAAGACACACTCTCTTGACAACAGACACACTCACTCTTCACAACAAGACACACTCTCTTCACAATAAGACACAATCTCTCGTGACAACATAACACACTCACTCTTCACAACAATACACTCTCTTTACACAACACATATAACAACAGACATACTCACTCTTCACATCAGGCACACTCACTCTTGACAACAAGACACACCTCTCTTCACAACAAGACACACTCCAACTGACAAACTCACTCTTCACAACAAGACACACTCATAACCCACAACAAGACACACACCATCCCACAACAAGACACACTCTCTTCACAACAAGACACACACTCATTTCCAACAAACACACTCCCCTACAACAAGACACATATTCCACAACAAGACCACAAACTCACTCTTCACAACAAACACACTCTCTACAACAAAACCACATTCTATCTAACAACAAAACACACTCTCCAACACTCCCCAACAAAACACACTTCTTCACAACAAAGACACACTCTCGCGACAACAAGACACACTTCACACAACACACTTCTCATGACAACAAGACACACCTCTCTTCACAACAAGACACCCCTCTCTTCACAAAGACACACTCACCACTTCACAACAAGACACACCCTCTTCATAAAAGACACACACTCTCTTGACAACAAGACACACACTCTCTTCACAACAAGACACACTCTCTCTACAACAAGACACACTCTCTTCACAACAAGACACACTCTCTTCACAAGACACACCCACTCTTCACAACACGACACACTAACTTCACAACAAGACACACCACTCTTCACAACAAGCACACACTCTCTTCACAACAAAGACACACTCCTTCTCTTACAACAAACACACTCTCTGACAACAACACACTAGCTGTCTTGACAACAAAACACACTACTCTTTCCTACAACAAGACACACTCATTCTTCACAACAAGACACACTTACTCTCTTCACAACAAGACACACTCTCTTCACAACAAGACACACTCACTCTCTTCACAAAAAGACACACCTCTCTCTACAACAAGACACACTTCTCTACAACAACACACACTCTCTTGACAACAAGACACACTCACTCTTCACAACAAGACACACTCACTCTTCACAAAAGACATCTATTTTCACAAAAGACACACTCACCTCTTTCCAACAAGACACACTCTCTCTTCACAACAAGACACACACCTCTTCACAACAAGACACTCACTCTTCACAAACAAGACACTCACTCTTCTTACAACAAGACACACTTACTTTCACAACAAGACACACCTACTCTTCACAACAAGACACACTCTTATCTTTCACAACAAGACACACTACTCTTCACAACACGACACACTCTCTCTTCATAAAGACACACACTCTCTGACAAAGACACACATTACTCTCTGACAACAAGACACACTCTCTCTTCACAACAAGACACACTTTCTCTTCACAACAATACACTTTCACAACAAGACACAATTTCCTATCAAAACAAGACACACTCTCTTATAAAGACACACTCTCTTGACAAACAAGACACACACTCTCTTGAAAATAAGACACACTCTCTTCACAACAAGACACACTCTCTCTTCACAACAAGACACACTCTCTTCACAACAAGACACACTCACTCTTCACAACAAGACACACTCAACTCTCACAACACGACACACTCACTCTTCACAACAAGACACACTCTCTTCACAACAAGACACACTCTTCTCACAACAACACACTCTCTCTTGACAACAAAAACACACCCACTTCTTTCACAACAAGACACACTTATTCTTTCAAACAATACACATCTCTTTTTCACAACAAGACACACTCACTTTTTCACAACAAGACACACACTTCACACTTTCACAACAAGACAAATTTCACTTCTTCTTACAAGACACACACTCTTCATACAACAAGACACACTTTCTCTCTTCACAACAACACACAATGCTGTCTTGACAATAAAACACACCCTGCTCTTTTCACAAATAAGACACTCACTTCTTCACAATAAATAAGACACTCACTACTTCAAAAAGACACACTACTTCTTCCAACAAGACACACTTTCTTTCACAACAAGACACACTCACTCTTCACAACAAGACTCATCACTCTTCACAACAAGACACACCTCACTCTTCACAACAAGACACACTCACTCTTCACAACAAGTCACACTCACTCTTCACAACAAGACACACTCACTCTTCAACACGACACACTCACTCTCTTCACAACAAGACACACTCACTCTTCACAACAGGACACACACTCTCTTCACAACAAGACACACTCATTCTTCACAAAAGACACACTCACTCTCACAACAAGAAACACACTCTCTTCACAACAAGACACACTCTCTTCACAACAAGACACACAAACTCTTCACAACAAGACACACTCAATCATTGATTAACAAGACACACTCTTCACAATAAGACACACCTGTCGTGACAACATAACACACTCACTCTTCACAACAAGACACACCAATCATTGACAACAAGACAACTTTCTTTCCAAAACAAGACAAACTCTATCTTCTTCACAACAAGACACACTCTCTTTTCACAATAAGACACAATCTGTCAGACAAATAACACACACTCACTCTTTCACAACAAGACACACTCACTCTTCACAACAAGACACACACTCTCTTCATAAAAAAGACACACACTCTCTTCACAACAAGACACTCTTCACAACAAGACAGACTCTCTCTTCACAACAAGAACCATCTCTTGACAACAACACACACACGCTGTCTTGACAACAAACACACTCACTCTTCACCAACGAGACCCACTCTTTCACAACAAGACACACCTACTCTTCACAACAAGACACACTCACTCTTCACAACAAGACACACCCACTCTCTTCACAACAAGACAAACTCACTCTTCACAACACACACTCCACTCTTCACAACAAGACACACTTCTACTTCTCCCAACAAGACACACTCACCTTCACAACAAGACACAGCCACTCTTCACAACAAGACTCACTCACTCTTCACAACAAGCCACTCACTCTTCACAACACGACACACCTCACTCTTCACAACAAGACACACTCCACTCTTCACAACAGGAAACACACCTCTTCACAACAGGACACACTCTCTTCACAACAAGACACACTCATCTTCAAAAAGACACACTCTCTTCACAACAAGACACACTCAATCATTGACAACAAGACACACTTCTTCACAGAAACAATCTGTCGTGACAACATAACACACTCACTCTTCACAACAAGACACACTCACTCTTCAACAAGACACACCTCTTCCAAACAACACACCTCTTCACAACAGGACACACCTTCAGCCACAATACCAACTGTCGACAACATAACACACCTTACTCACAAGACACACCTCTTCACAACAAGACACACCTCTCTTCACAACAAGACACTCTCTCATGACAACAAGACACCTCACTCTTCACAACAAGACACACTCTCTTCACAACAAGACACACTTTCTCTTCACAACAAGACACACTCTATCTTCACAACAAGACACTTTCTCTTCACAATAAGACACAATCTGTCTTGACAACAAAACACACTCACTCTTCACAACAAGACACACTCACTCTTCACAACCAGACACACTTCTTTACGACAACAAGACACACTTTCACAACAAGACACACTTTTCATGACAACAAGACACACTCTCTCATGACAACAAGACACATTCCTCTCTTTCACAACAAGACACACCTCACTCTTCACAACAAGAAACACTCATTCTTTCACAAACAAGACACACCTACTCTTCTACAACAAGACACACTCACTCTCTTCACAAGACACACTCCACTCTCTTCACAAACAAGACACACTCACTCTCTTCACAACAAGACACACCTACTCTTCTTCACAACAAGACACACTCACTCCTTCACAACAAGACACACTCACTTTCACAACAAACACACACTCTCACAACAAGACACACTCTCTTCACAACAAGACACACACTCTCTCTTCACAACAAGACTCACACTCTCTCTTCACAACAAGACACACACTCTCTCTTCACAACAAGACACGAACTCTTTCACAACAAGACACATACTCTCTTCACAAATAAGACACACCACTTCTTTCACAACAAGACACACTCACTCTTCACAACAAGACACACTCACTTCACAAAAGACACACTCACTCTTCACAAACAAGACACACCTCACTTTCACAAATAAGACTCCACTCACTCTTCACAACAAGACACACCTCACTCTTCACAACACGACACACCTACTCTTCACAACAAGACACACTCACTCTCTTCTCAACAACAGGAAACACACTCTTCACAACAGGACACACACTCTCTCTTCACAAACAAGACACACCTATTTCTTCACAAAAGACACACCTACTCTTCACAAAGAAACACTCACTCTTCACAACAAGACACACTCACTCTTCACAACACGACACACTCACTCTCTTTCACAACAAGACACACTCACTCTTCACAACAGGAAACACTCTTTCACAACAGGACACACACTCTCTTCACAACACACACTCTCTTCACAAAAGACACACTCACTCTTCACAACAAGACTCACCCACTCTTCACAACAAGACACACTTCCACTCTTCACAAACACGACACACTCACTCTTCACAACAAGACACACTCACTCTTCTCACAACAGGAAACACACTCTCTTCACAGGACACACACTCTCTCTCAACAAGACACACCCATTCTTCAAAAAGACACACTCTCTTCACAACAAGACACACTCAATCATTGGACAAGACACACCTCTTCACAATAAGAAACAATCTGTCGTGACAACATAACACACTCCACTCTTCACAACAAGACACACTCACTCTTCACAACAAGACACACTCTCTTCCAAACAAGACACACTCTATCTTCACAACAGGACACACTCTCTTCACAATACACACAATCTGTCTGACAACATAACACACCTCACTCTTCACAACAAGACACACTCTCTTCTCACAACAAGACACACACCTCTTCACAACAAGACACACTCCCCTACGACAACAAGACACACCTACTCTTCACAACAAGACACACTCTCTTCACAACAAGACACACTTTCTTCACAACAAGACACACTCTATCTTTCACAACAAGACACACACTTTCTTCACAACAAGACACACTCTCTTCACAACAAGACACCTACTCTTCTCAACACGACACACTTCTTCATAAAAGACAACACACTCTCTTGACAACAAGACACACACACCTCTTGACAACAAGACACACTCTCTTCACAAATAAGACACACTCTCTTCTACAACAAGACACACTCTCTTCACAACAAGACACACTCTCTCTTCACAACAAGACACACTCTATCTCTCACAACAAGACACACTTTCTCTTCACAATAAGACACAATCTGTCTTGACAACAAACACACTCACTCTTCACAACAAGACACGCCCACTCTTCACTACCAGACACACTCTCTCTACAACAAGACACACCTTCACAACACACACACTTTCCATGACAAAGACACACTCTCTCATGACAACAAGACAACTCTCTTTTCACAACAAGACACACTTCACTCTTACAACAAGACATACTACTCAATACAACAAGACACACACTCTTTTCACAACAAGACACACTCTCTCTTCACAACAAGACACACTCTCTTTCACAACAAGACACACTCTCTTCACAACAAGACACACTCTCTTCCACAACAAGACACACTCTCTTCACAACAAGACACACTCTTCACAACAAGACACACTCTCTTCACAACAAGACACACTCACTCTTCACAACACGACACACCCTCTCTTCATAAAAGACACACACCTTCTTGACAACAAGACACACACTCTCTTGACAACAAGACACACTTCTTTCACAACAAGACATAATTCTTCACAACAAGACACACTCTCTTCACAACAAGACACACTTTCTTCACAACAAGACACACACTCTATCTTCACAACAAGACACACTTTTCTTCTTACAACAAGACACACTTTTCTTCACAATAAGACAATCTGTCTTGATAACAAAACACACTCACTCTCTCAACAAGACACGCCACCTTTCACAACCAGACACACTCTCTCATGACAAGACACACTTTCAGCAAGACACACTCTCATGACAACAAGACATACTCTCTCGATAACAAGACACACTCACTCATCACAACACACTCTCTTTCATAAAAAGACACACTCTCTTGACAACAAGACACACTCTCTTCACAACAAGACACATTTTCACAACAAGACACTCTCTTCTTACAATAAGACACACTTCTTCTACAAGACACACTTCACTTTCACAACACGACACACTAACTCTCTTCACAACACGACACACTCTACTTCTTTTCACAAGACACACACTCTCTTTCAAACAAGACACTCTCTTGACAAATAAACACACTCTCTTGACAATAACACACACACTGTCTTGACAACAAACACACTCACTCTTCACAACAAGACACACTCATTCTTCACAACAAGACACACTTACTTCTTCCCAACAAGACACACTCACTCTTCACAACAAGACACACCACTCTCTTCACAACAAGACACACTCCTCTCTTCTCACAACAAGACATCACTCTCTTGACAACAACACACACGCTGTCTTGACAACAAATACACTTCACTCTTACAACAAGACACACTCACTTTCTTACAACAAGACACACTTCATTCTTCAAAACAAGACACACTTTATTTCTTCTCCAATAAGACACACTCTCCTCTTCACAACAAGACAACACACCCTCTTTCACAACAAGACACACCTACTCTTCAAAACAAGACACACTACTCTTCACAAACAAGACACACTCCTACTTCTTCCCAACAAGACACACTCACTTCTTCACAACAAGACACACTCTATCTTCACAACAAGACTCACTCACTCTTCACAACACGACACACTCTCTCTTTCATAAAGACACACTCTCTTGACAACAAGACACACACTCTCTGACAACAAGACACACTCTCTTCACAACAAGACACACTCTCTTCACAACAAGACACACTCTCTTCACAACAAGACACACTCACCATCACAACAAGACACACCTCTCTTCATAAAAGACACACACCTCTGACAACAAGACACACCCTCTTGACAACAAGACACACCCCTCTTCACAACAACAAGACACACTCTCTTCACAACAAGACCACTCCTCTACAACACGACACACCTCCTCACAACAAGACACACTCTATCTTCACAACAAGACTCCACTCTACTCTTCATAACACGACACACTCTCTTCAGTAAAAGACACATAATTCTCTTCACAACAAGACACACTCTCTCTTCACAACAAGACACACTCTCTCTTCACAACAAGACACACTCTCTCTTCACAACAAGACACACTCTCTCTTCACAACAAGACACACTCACTCTTCACAACACGACACACTCTCTCTTCATAAAAAGACACACACTCTCTTGACAACAAGACACACACTCTCTTGACAACAAGACACACTCTCTCTTCACAACAAGACACACTCTCTCTTCACAACAAGACACACTCTCTCTTCACAACACGACACACTCACTCTTCACAACACGACACACTAACTCTTCACAACACGACACACTCACTCTCTTCACATCAAGACACACTCTCTCTTCACAACAGGACACACTCTCTCTTGACAACAACACACACGCTGTCTTGACAACAAAACACACTCACTCTTCACAACAAGACACACTCATTCTTCACAACAAGACACACTTACTCTCTTCCCAACAAGACACACTCACTCTTCACAACAAGACACACTCACACTCTTCACAACAAGACACACTCACTCTCTTCACAACAAGACACACTCTCTCTTCACAACAAGACACACTCTCTCTTCACAACAACACACACGCTGTCTTGACAACAAAACACACTCGCTCTTCACAACAAGACACACTCACTCTTCACAACAAGACACACTCATTCTTCACAACAAGACACACTTACTCTCTTCCCAACAAGACACACTCTCTCTTCACAACAAGACTCACTCACTCTTCACAACAAGACACACTCACTCTTCACAACAAGACACACTCACTCTTCACAACAAGACACACTCACTCTTCACAACACGACACACTCACTCTCTTCACAACAAGACACACTCACTCTTCACAACAGGACACACACTCTCTCTTCACAACAAGACACACTCATTCTTCACAAAAAGACACACTCACTCTTCACAACAAGAAACACACTCTCTTCACAACAAGACACACTCTCTCTTCACAACAAGACACACAAACTCTTCACAACAAGACACACTCAATCATTGACAACAAGACACACTCTCTTCACAATAAGACACAATCTGTCGTGACAACATAACACACTCACTCTTCACAACAAGACACACTCAATCATTGACAACAAGACACACTCTCTCTTCCAAACAAGACACACTCTATCTTCACAACAAGACACACTCTCTCTTCACAATAAGACACAATCTGTCGTGACAACATAACACACTCACTCTTCACAACAAGACACACTCACTCTTCACAACAAGACACACACTCTCTCTTCATAAAAAGACACACACTCTCTTCACAACAAGACACACTCTCTCTTCACAACAAGACAGACTCTCTCTTCACAACAAGAAACCATCTCTCTTGACAACAACACACACGCTGTCTTGACAACAAAACACACTCACTCTTCACAACGAGACAGACTCACTCTTCACAACAAGACACACTCATTCTTCACAACAAGACACACTCACTCTCTTCACAACAAGACACACTCACTCTCTTCACAACAAGACACACTCACTCTTCACAACAAGACACACTCACTCTTCACAACAAGACACACTTACTCTCTTCCTCCCCAACAAGACACTCCACTCTTCACAACAAGACACACACTCACTCTTCACAACAAGACACACTCACTCTTCACAAATAAGACAACTTTACTCTCTTCCCCAGCAAGACACACTCACTCTTCACAACAAGACACACTCACTCTTCACAACAAGACACCTCCTCTTCACAACAAGACACACTCACTCTCCACAAACAAGACACACTCACTCTCCACAACAAGACACACTCACTCTTCACAACAAGACACACTCACTCTTCACAACAAGTCACACTCACTCTCTCACAACAAGACACTCACTCTTCACAACACGACACACTCACTCTTCACAACAAGACACACTCACTCTTCACAACAAGATACACTCACTCTTCACAAGAAGACCACTTTCTCTTCACAACAAGACACACTCACTCTTCACAACAAGACACACTCACTCTTCACAACAAGATACACTCACTCTTCACAAGAAGACCACTTTCTCTTCACAACAAGACACACTCTATCTTCACAACAAGACTCACTCACTGTTCACAACAAGACACACTCACTCTTCACAACAAGACACACTCACTCTCTTCACAACAAGACACACTCTCTCTTCACAACAAGAAACACTCTCTCTTCACAACAAGACACACTCACTCTTCACAACAAGACACACTCACTCTCTTCACAACAAGACACTCTCACTCTTCATAACAAGATACACTCTCTCTTCACAGCAAGACACACTCACTCTTCACAACAAGACACACTCTCTCTTCACAACAAGACACACTCTATCTTCCAAACAAGACACACTCTATCTTCACAACAAGACACACTCTCTCTTCACAATACGACACAATCTGTCGTGACAACATAACACACTCACTCTTCACAACAAGACACACTCACTCTTCACAACAAGACACACTCTCTCTTCACAACAAGACACACTCTCTCATGACAACAAGACACACTCACTCTTCACAACAAGCCACCCTCTCTCTTCACAACAAGACACACTCTATCTTCACAACAAGACACACTCTATCTTCACAACAATACACACTCTCTCTTCACAATAAGACACAATCTGTCGTGACAACAAAACACACTCACTCGTCACAACAAGACACACTCACTCTTCAAAACCAGACACAGTCTCTCATGACAACAAGACACACTCACTCTTCACAACAAGACACACACTCTCTCTTCACAAAAAGACACACTCTCTCTTGACAACAAGATACAATCTGTCTTGACAACACGACACACTCTCTCTTCACAACAAGACACACTCACTCTCCACAACAAGACACACTCACTCTTCACAGCAAGTCACACTCACTCTTCACAACAAGTCACACTCACTCTTCACAACAAGACACTCACTCTTCACAACACGACACACTCACTCTCTTCACAACAAGACACACTCACTCTTCACAACAGGACACACACTCTCTCTTCACAACAAGACACACTCATTCTTCACAAAAAGACGCACTCTCTCTTCACAACAAGACACACTCAATCATTGACAACAAGACACACTCTCTTCACAATAAGACACAATCTGTCGTGACAACATAACACACTCACTCTTCACAACAAGACACACTCAATCATTGACAACAAGACACACTCTCTCTTCCAAACAAGACACACTCTATCTTCACAACAAGACACACTCTCTCTTCACAATAAGACACAATCTGTCGTGACAACATAACACACTCACTCTTCACAACAAGACACACTCACTCTTCACAACAAGACACACACTCTCTCTTCATAAAAAAGGCCACACACTCTTCACAACAAGACATACTCTCTTTCTCACAACAAGACAGACTCTCTCTTCACAACAAGAAACCATCTCTCTTGACAACAACACACACGCTGTCTTGACAACAAAACACACTCACTCTTCACAACAAGACACACTCACTCTTCACAACAAGACACACTCATTCTTCACAACAAGACACACTCACTCTTCACAACAAGACACACTCACTCTCTTCACAACAAGACACACTCTCTCTTCACAACAAGACACACTCACTCTCTTCACAACAAGACACACTCACTCTTCACAACAAGACACACTCACTCTCTTCACAACAAGACACTCTCACTCTTCATAACAAGATACACTCTCTCTTCACAGCAAGACACACTCACTCTTCACAACAAGACACACTCTCTCTTCACAACAAGACACACTCTATCTTCCAAACAAGACACACTCTATCTTCACAACAAGACACACTCTCTCTTCACAATACGACACAATCTGTCGTGACAACATAACACACTCACTCTTCACAACAAGACACACTCACTCTTCACAACAAGACACACTCTCTCTTCACAACAAGACACACTCTCTCATGACAACAAGACACACTCACTCTTCACAACAAGCCACCCTCTCTCTTCACAACAAGACACACTCTATCTTCACAACAAGACACACTCTATCTTCACAACAATACACACTCTCTCTTCACAATAAGACACAATCTGTCGTGACAACAAAACACACTCACTCGTCACAACAAGACACACTCACTCTTCAAAACCAGACACAGTCTCTCATGACAACAAGACACACTCACTCTTCACAACAAGACACACACTCTCTCTTCACAAAAAGACACACTCTCTCTTGACAACAAGATACAATCTGTCTTGACAACACGACACACTCTCTCTTCACAACAAGACACACTCACTCTCCACAACAAGACACACTCACTCTTCACAGCAAGTCACACTCACTCTTCACAACAAGTCACACTCACTCTTCACAACAAGACACTCACTCTTCACAACACGACACACTCACTCTCTTCACAACAAGACACACTCACTCTTCACAACAGGACACACACTCTCTCTTCACAACAAGACACACTCATTCTTCACAAAAAGACGCACTCTCTCTTCACAACAAGACACACTCAATCATTGACAACAAGACACACTCTCTTCACAATAAGACACAATCTGTCGTGACAACATAACACACTCACTCTTCACAACAAGACACACTCAATCATTGACAACAAGACACACTCTCTCTTCCAAACAAGACACACTCTATCTTCACAACAAGACACACTCTCTCTTCACAATAAGACACAATCTGTCGTGACAACATAACACACTCACTCTTCACAACAAGACACACTCACTCTTCACAACAAGACACACACTCTCTCTTCATAAAAAGACACACACTCTCTTCACAACAAGACACACTCTCTCTTCACAACAAGACAGACTCTCTCTTCACAACAAGAAACCATCTCTCTTGACAACAACACACACGCTGTCTTGACAACAAAACACACTCACTCTTCACAACGAGACAGACTCACTCTTCACAACAAGACACACTCATTCTTCACAACAAGACACACTCACTCTTCACAACAAGACACACTCACTCTCTTCACAACAAGACACACTCACTCTTCACAACAAGACACACTCACTCTTCAACAAGACACACTTACTCTCTTCCCACAAGATACTCCTCTTCACAACAAGACACACTCACTCTTCACAACAAAACACACTCACTCTTCACAACAAAGACAACCTTACTCTCTTCCCCCAAGACACACCAGTCTTTACAACAAGACACACTCACCACAACAGACCCTCCTCTCACAACAAGACACACTCCTCTCCACAACAAGACACACCACTCTCCACAACAAGACACACACCTCACTCTCCACAACAAGACACACTCACTCTTCACAACAAGACACACTCACTCTTCACAACAAGATACACTCACTCTTCACAAGAAGACCACTTTCTCTTCACAACAAGACACACTCACTCTTCACAACAAGACACACTCACTCTTCACAACAAGATACACTCACTCTTCACAAGAAGACCACTTTCTCTTCACAACAAGACACACTCTATCTTCACAACAAGACTCACTCACTGTTCACAACAAGACACACTCACTCTTCACAACAAGACACACTCACTCTCTTCACAACAAGACACACTCTCTCTTCACAACAAGAAACACTCTCTCTTCACAACAAGACACACTCACTCTTCACAACAAGACACACTCACTCTCTTCACAACAAGACACTCTCACTCTTCATAACAAGATACACTCTCTCTTCACAGCAAGACACACTCACTCTTCACAACAAGACACACTCTCTCTTCACACCAAGACACACTCTATCTTCCAAACAAGACACACTCTATCTTCACAACAAGACACACTCTCTCTTCACAATACGACACAATCTGTCGTGACAACATAACACACTCACTCTTCACAACAAGACACACTCACTCTTCACAACAAGACACACTCTCTCTTCACAACAAGACACACTCTCTCATGACAACAAGACACACTCACTCTTCACAATAAGACACAATCTGTCGTGACAACAAAACACACTCACTCGTCACAACAAGACACACTCACTCTTCAAAACCAGACACAGTCTCTCATGACAACAAGACACACTCACTCTTCACAACAAGACACACACTCTCTCTTCACAAAAAGACACACTCTCTCTTGACAACAAGATACAATCTGTCTTGACAACACGACACACTCTCTCTTCACAACAAGACACACTCACTCTTCACAGCGAGACACACTCACTCTTTACAACAAGACACACACTCTCTCTTCACAAAAAGACACACTCTGTCTTGACAACAAAACACACTCACTCTTCACAACGAGACACACTCACTCTTCACAACAAGACACACTCACTCTTCACAACAAGACACACTCACCCTTCACAAAAAGACACACTCTCTCTTCACAACAAGACACCCTCATTCTTCACAAAAAGTCACACTCTCTCTTCACAACAAGACACACTCACTATTCAAAACAAGACACACTCACTCTTCACAACAAGTCACACTCACTCTTCACAACAAGACATACTCTCTCTTCACAACAAGACACACTCACTCTTCACAACAAGACACACTCACTCTTCACAACAAGACACACTCACTCTTCACAACAAGACACACTCACTCTTCACAACAAGACATACTCTCTCTTCACAACAAGACACACTCACTCTTCACAACAAGACACACTCACTCTTCACAACAAGTCACACTCACTCTTCACAACAAGACATACTCTCTCTTCACAACAAGACACACTCACTCTTCACAACAAGACACACTCACTCTTCACAACAAGTCACACTCACTCTTCACAACAAGACACACTCACTCTTCACAACAAGACATACTCTCTCTTCACAACAAGACACACTCACTCTTCACAACAAGACACACTCACTCTTCACAACAAGACACACTCACTCTTCGCAACAAGACACACTCAATCTTCGCAACAAGACACTCTCTCTCTTCACAAGACACACTCTCTCTTCACAGCAGAACACACTCACTCTTCACAACAAGACACTCTCTCTCTTCACAACAAGACACACTCACTCTTCACAACAAGACACACTCTCTCTTGACGACAAGACACGCTCTCTCTCTTGATAATATGACACACTCTCTTGGTAACATGATACACTCTCTCTTGACAACAAGACACTCTCTCTCTTGATAATATGACACACTCTCTCTTGATAATATGACACTCTCTCTCTTGATAATATGACACACTCTCTCTTGATAACATGGCACACTCTCTCGTAATAACATGACACCCTCTCTCTTGATAACATGACACACTCTCTCTTGACAACAAGAATCACTCTCTCCTGATAATATAATATGACATACTCTCTGACAACATGACACACTCTCTCTTGATAATATGACATGACACTCTCTCTTGATAATATGAGAACCTCTCTTGAAAACATGACACACTCTCGTGACAACAAGACACTCTCTCTCTTGGTAATATGACACACTCTCTCTTGATAATCTGACACACTCTCTCTTGATAATTATCAAGAGAGAGTGTGTCAAATTATAATTTGACACACTCTCTCTTGATAACATGACATGACACTCTCTCGCTTGATAATATGAAAATCTCTCATGAAAACATGGCACACTCTGTCGAAGTAACATGACACTCTCTTTCTTGATAACATGACATGACACACTCTGTCTTGATAGCATGACACTCTCTCTCTTGATAACATGACATGACATACTCTCTCTTGACAACAAGACACTCTCTCTCCTGATAATATGACACACTCTCTCTTGATAACATGACACACTCTCTCTTGATAGTATGACACACTCTCTCTTGATAACATGACATGACACACTCTCTCTTGGCAACATGACACACTCTCTCTTGATAGCATGACACACTCTCTTGATAACATGACATGACACACTCTCTCTTGATAATCTGACACTCTCTCATGACAACATGACTCACGCTCTTTTGATAGCATGACACTCTCTCTCTTGATAACATGACATGACACACTCTCTTGATAACAAGACAAGCTCTCTTTGATAACATGACACTCTCTCTCTTGATAACATGACACTCTCTCTCTTCACAACAATACACAATCTCTCTCGACAACAAGACACACTCACTCTTGACAACATGACATGACACACTTTTTTTTTGGGAATTAGCCCACCCGGGCACAGGTCAAATGACCCACAACGGAGCCTGGGAGGGGGGGGGGGCGAAAAAAAAAGAACGGAAAGAAATTGTAAATATAGAAAAAAAGTTTATACTGTATTAATCTACACCACGAAGATGCCGGAAAACCAGCTTTTTGAAGTGAGACAGAATGTAAGAGCATGGAAACACAGAAGAAGGCATAGCATTCCACAGTTTGGCTGTGTTAGGAAAGAAGGAGGTACTATAACGGGTTATTCTCGTGTGACCGACATCCACGGAGAAACGGTGGGCACCGCGGGCAAGACGTGTGTTACGAACCCACGGCCTTGCCGGCGGTACACAGGATGCCAAATCCACTGAAAAAGTGCCCGTTGAAGTACCTGTAAAAGAGAGAGAGTGAAGCAACATTGCGGCGAAGAGAAAGGGAAGAGAGATTGTCGACTAAAGGAGGAGAGTTAATAAGACGAAATGCCTTTGATTCCACCCTATCTAATAGTTGGACAAAAGAAGAGCCACCCCAGACATGAGAGCAGTACTCCAAGTTAGGACGAATGAATCCCTTATATACTTGGAGCAACTGCTCAAGAGTGAAGTAGCTGCGGCATCGGTACAGCATTCCCAAATTTCGGGAGGCAGCTTTAGTTATGCTAAGGATGTGTGATTTCCAGGACATATTGGAGGAAATGGTGAGGCCTAACATATTTATTTCAGAATTTGGAAGGATGATAGCGTCCTGAAATGTAATTGGTGGGAGATCGTCTAATTTACAAAGTGTAGTTGGTAAATATTGAGTTTTGTTACTATTGAACTTAACCAAGTTTGTATCTCCCTATTCAGAGATGTCGCACAGATCCGCGTTGATAGAAGTAATGATATCAGTTCTAGACACAGATCTAGTTTGAGAGTTTGGAGGAAGGGGAAAATGTCAGGAAGAGTGAAGAGTGGAATCATCAGCGTAAGAATGGATAGAATTAGTTGTAGTGTGAAGGAAATCATTGATAAAAAGAAGGAAGAGAGTTGGTGAAAGAACAGAACCCTGTGGGACGCCACTATTGGTAGAGAAAGAGCGAGAAATCGATCCATCGACAGCAACTGCCATGGATCGGTTCTCAAGGAAGCTAGAGATGAGAGAACAAAGTGGGGGAGAGAAACCAAAAGAGGGAAGTTTAGATAGCAAAGACTTGTGCTGTAGGTTATGCATCTAAGCTACTGTGCCGAGTAGCAACCCTGTACACAAGCCACTGTGCCGAGTAGCATTTATATATATAATCACGTGGCAACACTGCACGTTATGTGGCAACATTGCCCCGAGGCTGCCATATGGCAAGGCAGTCTCAGTCTGACTGTGTGAGCCGTGCATGGCACACGCTAGTCACCACTTGTATTTCTCTCATCCATAATAAACGGACTTCAGTGTTACCCGGTGTTTCCCTACCCATCACTGCATTCCTCAGGGAACACTTGTAACCATCATGGGGCAGTGGCTAGGATCTGTGGACTTACAAAGTGTGTGAACTATGCCGACGGTTATATCAGCCGGCGATGTGCGCGTCGACTAGTGTGTTGTGTTGTGTTTCGCCGCGATGTGCAGTGTTGGGCCGTCACAGTGCTTTTTAGTGAAGGTGACAGTGTTAGTGTCAGTGTATTAGTGTGTCTAGAACTGAGAGTTGAGCATTGGCCTGTTTTTTGTGGTACCCACGGAGCACGCAAGCGTACACCCTTTTCGTGTGACATCCGGGAAGACACTGACGGTCTCACCCACCGCCGCGTCTCTAGCCACCGGCATTAAGGCCACCACGAAGTGCATCTGCTGTCTCAGACACACACACACACACACGCACGCACGCACTCACTCACGGACAGAACAGTGGACTCTGCGTTATTTCTGCGCTGTTTATGTCATATATATGTGGTTCGAGCTGTTGAGGCGCCACTTTATATACTAAACAGTGCAGTCCACGCACACACAAAGATGGGCGGTAAGAAGGGACAACGTCAAGATGGGAGACACGACTCCCCACCACCTTCTCCTCCACCGGGCGCAGACTCTCATCCTCCACCTCCAGTGACGGACATTGCCACAATTCTGAGGTGGATGGACGACCGGGACGAGCGACGCAGAGAGATGGAACTTCAGAGGGAGGAGACACGAAGAGAGGAGGAAAAGTTGCGTTTTGATGCACTATTGGCGACCCTGGCGCTAACCCACCCTCCCTCACTCGCGCACTTCAAGGCGCCAGTACACTCCCTCCTCCACCACACCAGCGTCCTCCAGGTACTCTTGCCTCCAAACAAACAGCTCCCAAGGCATCTGTTCAACCCCCACCCGCCCTCTCACCAGACGTCACGTTTCAGCTTTTTCGTGAGTGGAGGCGGCGTTGGACAGATTACTCCACGATGGTGGACCTTGACAGCATGCCTCCAAACAAACAGCTCATCCAACTGCGGATGTGTTTGTCGCTGGAGACCCAGAGAGTTTTGGAGCACACGTTGCAAGTGCCTCCCGATTCTACCTCTTCAGTGATGGATGTGCTCGACCTTTTACAGGAGCAGGTTAAGGGTCGGAATAACGAGGCTTTGCGTCGCCGCGCCTTCACCAGCTGCAAGCAGGCGGAGAACGAATCCTTTGACGACTTTTTTGTACGCTTGAAGAGTTTGTCAGAGGAGATCGACGTCTGCAAGGCGCACAGCCGGGAATGTGAGGAAGCCTGGATCAAGCATGGGATCTTGGCAGGTGTCAGGCAGGAAGAGTTGGTGCAGCGACTCATCCCCCTGGACGCTTCCTCCACACTCCAGGTGGTAGGGACTGAATGTCGGTCATACGAGGCCACCAAGTCCGCCACCTCTGCCTTACGGGCCCCTCCTGCTGTGAGAGCAATCTCTCAGTACAAGAAGGGTAAGAAGGCGGCCAACAACGTTCTTCCACGCCTCCGCCTAGTGCTTTCTGTGGCAGCTGTGGAAAGCAGCACAGCCCCAAGACATGCCCAGCCGCCGACGCACTGTGTCGTGGATGTGACCGTAAGAGCCACTGGTCTAACACAGACAGGTGCCCTGCACGAGGCCGCAAGTGTCAGGCCTGCGGTCGCTATGGACACTACGACAAGTGCTGCCGCCAACCGAAGCCCAAAAGCCCGAGACGAGGAGGAAAGCAGCGCACTTCCCTCGGAGTGGTTCGCACGCAGCCCCCTCCAGATGGCCCACGCAGTCCCAAGCAGCAGCGGAGTCACATCAGGAGGGTGGAATCAACCACACGCCCCAGGGCTACCCCTTCCCCTACCATCCGCGTCGCCGTCACACACGGTGATGGGTCGGGTCACATCGAGGTGATACCGGACACCGGCGCTGATACTACGGTGATTGGGTTGAAGCACCTCCAGAAACTGGGCCTCACCAAACGTGACCTGGGACCACCGCCGCAGCTGCTGTACTACAATGCGGACGGTTCCCAGATGCCGGACGCTGTGGGCTCCTTTCAAGCGGAGATCACTTACGGAGACAGGTCGTGTCACGGATGGATCGACGTGCAGCCTACTCTCGCTACACCCTTTTTGTCGTGGGAGCACCTCAAGGAGTTATGCGTGGTGCCCAGAGACTTTCCCGAGCAGATCCCAGCTGCTCGTTGCACCGCCAGCAGGGTGCGTGAGTCGACGAGCGACGCGCCTGGCGCTGCCGCACGGAGCTACCCAGAAACTGCGTCCACTCCCACCCACACAGGGCGCTCCCCTGCCCAGATCCTGTATGGTCACCCTCTCCGCTCTTGCGTTCCTGCACACACCAAGGCCTTTGCGAAGGACTGGCAGACCAGAGCCGAGAGCTGCGACCGCCGCGCCGCTACACGTGCCCAGGACGCCAAGGCTCGGTATGACGACCGTGCCCGCCCTCTTCAGCCAGTGGAGATTGGTGCCCTTGTCCGTGTCCAGGACCCGACGACGACACGTTGGGACAAGGTGGGCATAGTGATGGGCGTCGGCCGGTCGCGGGACTACAAGGTCAGGATGTCAAGCGGCTATGTCTGGTGGAGGAACCGCCGCTTCCTCCGGCCAGTCCCACCCCCCTGCTGCTGGCCCCCTGACCGAGGACGAGTCACCTACACCTCACAAGGATCCACCCCACAGTGCACCTCGACGCTCGGAGCGACTTAGGACTAAGAAGTCCGCTCAAGACAAAGACTATGAGCGTGAGGGAGGAGAGAGATGTAGGTTATGCATCTAAGCTACTGTGCCGAGTTGCAACCCTGTACATAAGCTACTGTGCCGAGTAGCATTTATATATATATAATCACGTGGCAACACTGCACGTTATGTGGCAACATTGCCCCGAGGCTGCCATATGGCAAGGCAGTCTCAGTCTGACTGAGCCGTGCATGGCACACGCTAGTCACCACTTGTATTTCTCTCATCCATAATAAACGGACTTCAGTGTTACCCTGTGTTTCCCTACCCATCACTGCATTCCTCAGGGAACCATTGTAACCATCATGTGCCATACCCTGTCAAATGCTTTGGAGATGTCGAGGGCCACGACAAAAGTTTCCCCATAATCCCTAAGAGAGGATGACCAAAGATGGGTGCAATAGGAGAGCAGATCACCAGTAGATCTTGCACGGCGAAAGCCATACTGGTGATCCGACAAAAGAGAAAGGCGTTCAAGGTGACGGAGAAAATGGGAGTTCAAGACAGTTTCGAAAATCTTGGAGAGGGATGAAGTTAGGGCAATGGGGCGATAGTTAGAGGGGTTAGAATGGTCACCTTTCTTCGGGATGGGCTGAACCAAGGCATGCTTCCAAGAAGAAGGAAAAGTTTTGGTTTTGAGGCAAGGGCGAAAGAGGTGAGCAAACACAGGGGCCAGGGCTTCAGCACACTCCCTCAGAACACGAGGGGGTATTCCGTCCGGTCCATACGCCTTACTCACATCCAACCTGGATAACACACCGGCAACCCTGCGAGTGGAGATTATAGGAAAGTGCATTGATTCAGTAGGAGGTGCAGGGGTAGGAGGGATAGAGTGGGAATTGTCTAAGGTGGAATTAGAGGAGAATAAGGTGCCAAAGAGGTTGGCTTTGTCAGGGGGAGAGTTGGCTATAGAGTTATTGGGGCGGAAGAGGGGAGGAAAAGAAGGCGTGCAGAAGTTGTTACAGATGTTTTTAGTTAATGACCAGAAGAATTTACTAGAGGAAGAATTAGTCAGGACAGCAGTCTTTCTTTTAATAAAATTCCGCTTGGCCCTACGAAGAATAGCCTTACAACGATTCCTAGAAGTAATGAAAGAGGTGTGGGTAATAGGAGATAGTTTCATATCTCGATATGCCCTATCTCTCACCCTGCAAGCAAGAGAGCAGGAGCGATCAAACCATGATTGTAAAGTGAAAGTTTTGGTAGAAGATAAATGCACTCATACCACTCTGTATAACCCCAACAATGCTATCAGCACATACTGAGGCATCCCGAGTGGAAAAGCAACATTCATCCCAAGGAAAGTCGGTGAAGAATTCTCGCAAGGATTGCCAGCTTGCCCTCCGATAGTGCCATAGTTGACGTTTAGAGGGGAGTGGGGGAGGTGGTCGTGCCCAGTTTGATTTAATAGAAATAAGGTTGTGATCAGAAGACCCAAAGGGGGCAAAAATTGAATATGAATAGTATGAGGGGTTAGAGGTAAAACAAAGATCAAGAATGTTAGCAAGTTGATCGTGTCGATCAGGAACGCGCGTAGGGTGTTTGATTATTTGTTCCAAATCATTAAGTAAAGAAAAAGAGAGTGCCTCAGCTCCACCTGGGTCATTCCTTGCAGAGCCAAGCCACTCTCTGTGATGTACATTAAAATCCCTTAGGTAGAGGATCTCGGTGTTGGGGTGTGTGGATAGCAACGACTTATGGCAAGAAGTGAGATAGTCAAAGAGTTCGAAATAGTTGGTAGAGTTGGGAGAACAGTATAGGAAACAAAGAAAAATAGTCACAGCAGGTAGAGATATTTTGAGCCAAATGACATCATAAAGGGGAGATTCAAGATCCGTGAGTCGGGCTATAGGTGTACGTGTATTGCAGTAGGCGCATACACCTCCCTTAGAACGGAAGTACGTATAAAGGTTGTAGTTAGAGGCTTGAAAAGGTTTGGGTGAAGCTGCTTTGGTCAGTTGAAGTTCGGAGAGTAGTAAGAGATAGGGGGAAGAGGTTAATAGATGGTGCTCCACAGAAGAAAAATTGGATCTCAATCCGCGAATGTTAGAAAAATGAAGTGTGAAAAAAGCAGATCCTCCAGCAACCGCGGTGGCGTCAGTTGAGGCCCCAGTAGCTTGATGATGATCAAGTCGGCCCTGGGGTCCACAACGTTCCCGACCAGTGGGACCCATCCGAGAAAGCACCTCTGCAGTGTTAATATCAACTGACATAGGAGAATAAAATAGAATGAATAACATGACACAATCTCTTTTGACAACAGGACACAATCTCTTTTGACAACATGACACAATCTCTTTTGACAACATGACACAATCTCTTTTGACAACATGACACAATCTCCTTTGACAACATGACACAATCTCCTTTGATAACATGACACTCTCTCTTGATGACATGACACACTCTCTCTTGACAACATGACACACTCTCTCTTGAAACAAGACACACTCTCTTTTGATAACATGACACACTTTCTCTTGATAACATGACATGACGCACACTCTCTTGACAACAAGACATTCTCTCTTTTGATAACATGACACTCTCTCTCTTGATAACATGACATGACACTCTCTCTCTTGATAATATGAGAATCTCTCTTGAAAACATGACACACTCTGTCTTGATAATATGACACTCTCTCTCTTGATAACATGACACTCCCTCTCTTGATAAGATGACACACTCTCTCTTAACAACAAGATACACTCTCTTTTGATAAAAGCGAGCACTCTCTCTCTTGATAACATGACATGACACTCTCTCTCTTGATAATATGAGAATCTCTCTTGAAAACATGACACACTCTGTCTTGATAATATGACACTCTCTCTCTTGATAACATGACACTCCCTCTCTTGATAAGATGACACACTCTCTCTTAACAACAAGATACACTCTCTTTTGATAAAAGCGAGCACTCTCTCTCTTGATAACATGACATGACACTCTCTCTCTTGATAATATGAGAATCTCTCTTGAAAACATGACACACTCTGTCTTGATAACATGACCCTCTCTCTCTTGATAACATGACATGACACACTCTCTCTTGACAATAAGACACTCTCTCTCTTGAAAATATGACACACTCTCTCTTGATAATCTGACACACTCTCTCTCTTGACAACAAGAAACACTCTCTCTTGACAACATGACACACTCTCTCTTGATAATCTGACACTCTCTCTCTTTAAAACATGACACACTCTCTCTTAATAACATGACACACTCTCTCTGGATAATCTGACACTCTCTCTTGACAACATGACACACTCTCTCTTGACAATAAGACACTCTCTCGCTTGATAACATGACACACACTCTCTTGATAATATGACAAACTCCCACTTGATAACATAACACACTCTCTCTTGATAACATGACACCGTCTCTCTTGAAAATATGACACACTCTCTCTTGATAATCTGACACACTCTCTCTTGACAACAAGAAACACTCTCTCTTGACAACATGACACACTCTCTCTTGATAATCTGACACTCTCTCTCTTTATAACATGACACACTCTCTCTTAATAACATGACACACTCTCTCTGGATAATCTGACACTCTCTCTCTTGACAACATGACACACTCTCTCTTGACAACAAGAAACACTCTCTTGATAACATGACATGACACACTCACTCTTGACAACATGACACACTCTCTCTTGACAACATGACACACTCTCCTTTGATAACATGAAACACTCTCTCTTGATAATCTGACACATTCTCTCTTGACAACATGACACACTCTTTCTTGATAACATGACACACTCTCTTTTGATAACATGACACTCTCTTTTGATAATCTGACACTCTCTCTCTTGACAACATGACACTCTCTCTCTTGACAACATGACACACTCTCTCTTGACAACAAGAAACACTCTCTTGATAACATGACATGACACACTTTCTCTTGACAACATGATGCACTCTCTCTTGATAACATGACACACGCTCTCTTGACAATCTGACACACTCTCTCTTGACAACATGACACACTCTCTTTTGATAACATGACACACTCTCTCTTGATAACAAGACGCTCTCTCTCTTGATAACATGTGTTACGTCTCTTAATTTACTTTAATATCCAGGTTCTAGGCGTAATTAAACAAAAACA
>NW_024738300.1:7058191-7121321 GCF_018991925.1 Homarus americanus | reverse complement strand
TGCATGTCGAATGCCAAAATGACCACTTCAGTGTTTTCCCCTCTCCACACATCCGTGCGGCGCTGGTGCAGTGATACCACATGCCATTATTGTGTCAGTTGAGTCTATTACAGTGTCTGCTCTCTAACTTACGTCCAATTATAATATGTAATACTCACATTGTAAAGACAATTAATTCCTTCATGAAACACTAAAGATTAAACGTGGAACATACTGCATATTCTTGAAATTTGATGCGAGTATCTCGTGGCAGCCCTGGTTGTAGCTGCGTTGCCAATTCATTGATATAATTTCTTCATTTTTTAAGCAAATATACGAATATTTGTAAACTTGTCCTGATCTTAAATAATGATGAATAGTTTATTATTGTAAAAATGCTACTTTTGGATTGCTTAATATTTATCCTGAGAGCGATACAGCCGAAAATAAATCCACCAATCACAATCACCTTTACATACAGTCTTCTTTCCTTCAAGTATTGCCAGGTAAAATTTCGAGCACGTGACCCAGGGTGGGGTCTGTGCATCTTTGGCTGACTGTACAGTCGTGAACAGAAGTCCTGTCGCCCCTTGTGCTGTTCCGCGAACCAAGAGATTCAGACTCATGAACCCGAAGCAGTAGACACTGGTGCATTATTCTGCCTATAAATGCTTCGGATTCATGAGTCTGAATCTCAGGGTTCGTGGAGCAGCAGAAGGGGCGACAGGACTTTTGTTCACGAATGTACCTGAACCTGATTCAGTGTTGGTCAAATCTGATCATAAAAAGCTCGCACTCGATGCCGTCACAACATTTTCTGGCAGATTGCTCAAAGAGTTCACAACTCTCACTCCGAAAAAGTTTGCCCTCACAGTTTTCTGGACCTGCGGCTTCTTCAATCTTGAGCTGTGACCCCTTGTGGGGCGAGCGTCCGCCAGCTCCAAATAAGGACACTCGACTGAGCAGTGCCCCTTGAGATGCTTATACACCTCAATTTGGTCGCGCCCCTTGCCAATCTGTAGTATAAGCTAAGCAAGTTCAGGCGCTCCAATCTCTCAGGGTAGTTGAGGTGCCGAAGTGCAGGCACCAGTCTGGTGGCCCTCCTTTGATCATTTTCAACCAACTGAGTCCCTAGCCTATCTCGGGGACCAGACGGGGTAACAGTACTCCAGATGGGGAAGCACTTCACTCTTGAAGATCGTTATGAGGGATATCTGAACGACCTTCTTATAAGACCTAATAGTTTATTTGCCTGATTTACCTTCGCTCGCATTGGCCCGAAAACTTCAGCTCATTGTCAACATACACTCCGAGGTCCTTCTCACATTCAATCTCAAATAGTGTAGTTTCTTCGTCCCGTTGGGACATATGATACGCTTCCTTACCGTTGGTACGTCCCAGGGCATCCTCTTACACTTCGTGACATTGAATCTCAGCAGCCATTTCTTCGACCATTCTTGGAGATCACAGATATCCTTCTGCAGCTCTTCACAGTCCGCTTGGTTCTTGATTTCCAGAAATAACTTGGCGTCATCCGCAGACATTTGTATGGAGGTGTGTACAATGTCAGACATGTCATTTTTGAAACTAACAAACAGCAGCTGGCCCAATACACTACCCTGTGGCACCCCGCTTGTGACAGGTACAGATTTTCTCTTTTCTATGGGGATTAGCCCACCCGGGCACAGGACACTGACCCACATCGGGGAATGGGGGGAGAAAATGTAATAATAATAATTATAATAATAATAATTCATAGTAAATAAAAATTATAGTAAAAAAATACAAAATAAAAATAAAATAATAATAATAATAATAATAATTCATACTAAATAAAATTTATAATAAAAAACAAAAATAAAATTTTAATGATAATAATAATAACTGAAATAATAGTAATAATAATAAAGAACCACAAATACAAAAAAGAAAAAAGATCAAGAGTGAAAAACAATATATGTGTGTTGTGTTATCAATAGTAAGAGAAACAATTCAGACCCTGCAATTGTGTGTAAATGAGGCAGAAAGTCATATCAGCAACCTAGGACTTGGTCACAATTTTCGTGATGCCATATTGAATTGAATTGAAACAGATTATTTAGCCAGAAAATCACAGATACAGAGTGGATAATAATAACGCTATTAACATGGCTGTCAGTTGAGAAACTGAGCTCTCTTTTTAGGCACCTCATATACAGTATACTATACATTTATCTCAAAGAAGTATTATGTAACATTTAGTAACATCTGGAATAGTACAATATCATGGTGGTAATAAGAACATCTCATAATGTTACCACGGTTATCACTTCAATATTTATTTATTTTATTTATTTTTTATTGTTTTTTTATTATAAGCATATACATAAATTACAGTTGGTAAATATGTTTATTGCAATGGTAATTTATTATCTATTTACATGATAATTCCGATAAAACGGTTTTGATGGTACAATAATAGCAGGTACTGTAATTATAGTAGGTGTTACAAGAAATATTAATACTTAGACAATAGATATTTTTTAAGAGATGATTTAAAGGAAGGGAGCATAGTCTTTGCTAGGATGGGTGGGGGTAAGTTGTTCCACACCTTCACGCGGTGATATTTTATGGAGGTTTGACCGTCTGGGACTGAGAGGAGCGCATGGGGGGTGGTCTTAGTAGCCCTGGGTGCCTTAAGTTGTATCTCTGATTATTCGGGAACTAGAAATAATTATTGTCAAGCAAGTGATGTCACGTGCCTGAGCGCTCGGGAACTCGCATAGCGTGAGGCATATGTTTACGCCTACATTTCACACAAGCTATTAACTTGTTAATTGTACTTATTATATTATTATTGTTTTTAGTTAATTAGGTTAATTGTATATTTATGTATGTTATTAATATGCATCATTGTCTTACTCTGTTAAGTCAAATCAAGAGTAGTATTAATTAATTATATAAACTATCCAGCAAATGTCCTGGATCACGTGATATGAGACGCTCTCCTCCACGGCATGCCCCACGCTTACCCAGTAGCGAAAAACCGTGGCATATGGTAGACGTGTCCATTCGTTCTCTAGCCTTGACCCTTGTCTAGTGCCTTGTCCAGTCTTCTGCAATGCCCTAGGGGTATCAGGTATTAGAGAAACGTTTAGTTAGGCCTAGGAAGGGATCCTGGTGGTAAGGAATCTCCTGTTTGGTAGGAAATAATTATTTTGTAGGGATTATTGTATATATATATTTTGTATGTCTATGTAATATAGTTATGTTTAGTAATATTCGTTTGGTCTAACTCCTTACAGTATATTTTCACCCTTCCGGCATCACTCTTATTTTATTATACAATTACTTATTCCCTTAAATTCTTGTTTGCTATAGTCAGTACTCCCTTTAGAATATAAATTGAATTAATTAATTATCTTCCCTTTTGTGACTTACTGATTTCAACTTGTTCATACTTATTCAAGTACATTTAGTTGAGTAGGTTTTTGTGGGGATAATTATTGCCATGTTCCCTATTTGTTCCTTTATTTGTTAATAACTTGGGGTAGGTTTCACTCCCCAGGTATAAAGGGTAGTGGGATCGCGACAGTGATTAATAGATTTGTAAGCAAAGAGGGCACAGCAGTAGGTGTTAATATCTTCGAATTTTAACATTTTCAATTTAGCAAATTTTTTGCTTGTGTGATCTGTTTTTTTCAGGTAGGTCATTGTCCGTACAACTCTCTTCTGAGCAGTAACCAGGGATTGCGTTTTTGAAGAGCCAGCGCCCCCATAGTGTGTGACAGTGAATCAGGTGCTGTGAGAGTGAGTGACTGTCGAGTGTGATACATGATACCACACTCTTTATTGACTTTATTGTAAAAGGCTTGTATGTGGTTTCTCTAGTTAAGTTTCTCGTCAACAATAACTCCGAGGAATTTACTATTTTGTTCGCGTTTGAGGACTGTATTACTAAGGTACAGGGGGTCCAAGTCTGGGGGTAAGTTTTTCCTTCTGTAAAAGATCGTGTAGTGGGTTTTATTAAGGTTTAAGGTCAGTTTATTACGTATTACCCAGGTCCTGACTTTAGTCAATTCAGTGTTCATAGTTCTCATCAAGAAATGGAGGTCTGAGTTGCTGGCATAGAGATTACTATCGTCTGCAAATAAGTTGTATTTTATGAGTGTGCTGGCGTGGGCTATGCCATTTATGTACAACAAAAACAGTACTTTACCGAGAATAGAACCTTGGGGGACGCCATACAAGATTGGCGAGCAGTCAGATTGGTGATTATTATAGCAGACATACTGCATCCTGTTGGACAGATATGAGGTAAACCAATTGTGGGATAGGCTCCCTAACGCCATAATGTTCAAGCTTTGTAAGGAGGATGGTATGGTCGACAGTATCGAAGGCCTTAGAGAGGTCCAAGAATATACCGACTGTGAACTGACTGTCATCAAAGGAATTTAAGATGTCATTAGTAAAGGATAGCAGAGCACTCTCAGTCGGCCTTCTAGCTCTAAACGTTATTGGCATTGCAGAAGGAATTTAGTCTATTACATGCTAGCTTTTCCAGTATCTTACTCAAGGCTGGTAGGACTGATATAAGACGGTAATTCTTGAAGAGACCTTTGTTCCCAGATTTTTTATATGCTGGGTGAACTTTAGCAACTTTCAATTTATCCGGAAAGACGCCACCAGTGAAGGAGGAGTTACAAATGTGAAGGAGAACAGGTAGTAATAAGTGGGCTACTTTCTTAATGATGCTCATTGGTATATTGTCTTCGCCTGCTGCTGCATCTTTGGACATTTTTATGATGGCCAGTAATTCATCTGCTGTGACAGGGGATAAGAATAGCTCATTTTGCTGTCTGTTTTGCAAGTAGGCTCTAAATTCCTCATGGTGATCAGGGATGCTCTCTGCAAGATTTTTGCCAACATTAATAAAATATTCATTGAAGTGGTTGGCAATGGGGGAGGGTTCCGTTACAACTGAATCATGCATCATAAAAGCTGAGTGGGGGGCCAAAGGCTGAGTGTTCCTGTTCTGTATAGAATTTATGACATTTCAGGTTTTCTTACTGTCGCCTGATGCTGACTGGAGCTTATTTGTATATTAATTATGTCTGGCATTTCTAATTGCTTGAGTTACTCTATTTCTGATACTTCAGTAAGCACCACCGAAAGTTATGGGTCTTTTTTGCAAATATCCTTTGGAGTTTGTGTTTTTCTTTTATCATTAGCTTAATTTCGCTTGTGATATAGGGTTTGGAAATGGATACAGTTTTCACTGACTTAGTCTTGAGCGGGAAACATTTATCAAAGCAAACATTGAAGATGCAAGAGAAGTTGCAGCTGTTCACGTTAGGATTGTCGGAGGCATAGACAAGATCCCAGTTAGCATTCAATAGGTTGTTTTCAAAAAGGAGCATGTTGTCGGTGCAGTAGTCTCTGTATTGTACTGAGACTCTACTAGACAAAAACTGGGAAATGATCTGAAACATTGTTATAAATAATTCCACTTGCAAGACTGTTTGGAGTGTTGTTAGTACAGATATGATCTATCACAGATACAGCGGTGGCAGTTACTCTAGTGGGTTTGGTTATAGTGCTGAAGAAGAGTTTAGAATGACAGGTAGCAAGAAGGTCTAATACTGATTCACCAGTAAGTTGACAAATATATCTGCTCAGGGGGATCACAGATAGATATTGTACTAGTCACGACACTCATTAGTCACTCACGAATCAGATTTCCTTGAAATCAGACTGTGTACTCCTGGAAAGAACCTTAGACAATACATTATGCTTCCAATATCTTCCTAGCCGGTCATGTAGAAAGTCTTCTATCCACGCTAGGGCATTTCCCCGAATTCCTTAGCTTTTCTTGGGCTACAATGTCGAAAGCCTTGGCAAAATCTAGGTATATATTGTTGATATTACCACCCCGTTCCAGAACATGGGTCCAAATATCCAATACCTGAGCAACTGTGTTAAGCAGGAGTGCATAAAACCGTGCTGGCAATCCTTTACAAGTTTGTTTCTTTGTAGATGTTCCATCGCGGCATCTCTGATAATACTCTGAAGTACTTTACATTTTATGCTGGTCAAGCTCCCCGGTCTATAGTTGTGTGTGAAGTGATGATCGCCCTTCTTGAAGATAGGACTCACATAAGTCATTTTCCAATCACTGGGACCTTTCGTTCATCCAGGCATTTACAAAACAGGATCTTCAGGGGCTCGGCAAGCTCGTTGCACAACTCTCTTAGCACTCTGGGATGCACCATGTCAGGGCCGGGACTCTTATGGACAGTTTATTTCTTATACCCTCTTCTGTGAACACAATGTGGGTCAGTGCTGTGTCGAGCCGTCCGTTCTCAAATGCAGGAAGGTTAATCGTATCCTCTCTTGTGAACACCGAGGAAAAAAAGCTGTTCAATGCCTCAGTATTATCCTGGTCAGAATCTGTGTAACTACCATCTTCAAGCCTCTGGTCTGATACTCCTACTCACGTTTTTAATTTCGACTTTGCATAGCGGTAAAACGCCTTTGGGTATGACTTGACCTCGCTTGCAATCAGCCTCTGGTATTAGGGTGGGGATTTTCTTCTTCTCCCTTATATTCTCATTTCACACTTCTCTCTTTGTCTTATTTCCTTCATTTGTTCTGGCTAAATATTTCATTTCAAAGTTACTTCATAACCTGAGACCTTTGGTAGCATGGCGAGGGTTTGGGCACCTGGGTACTGTAAATCAGGTATCAAGCATTGGACAAAATAAAGGTGAATACTGGGAGAAAATGATACCCCTAATATACTCTAAGGAATGGTTTATTAATACGAAATTAAATTAGATAAAAGATGGCATTAACCTACAACTACAAGGTTCAACTCCTTGGCTTTACTCATCTGCAATCCCAAGTGGATACTCTTACTTCTTACAAAATTACTGGTGGTACATTACATTACATACGGCTACAAGACAAACGTACTATCGTGCACAAAAGTCATGTCCACTACCCAGCCATAGTGAGGTTTCGAATATCCTTGAGTCTGAAGTTTCGAAACAGCTGGGGGAAAATGCTATGGTCGGCCAACAGATGTCGCCCACTGTAGTGTGCGGAGGGGAGGGGGGGGGATAGAGGAGGTGGGGGTTAGTCTAGTAACAGGCTGTGTGTAGGTGGAGCATAACATCGTGAATTCCGCAATCACTGATAACAATATGAATGTCATGAAGATAGTTAATATTATTAAGCATGGTGAGAGATGTGTAACGGGTAAATAAAAGCACTACAACGACCATATCTCTGCCGTTCATGGCTACGACGGTGCGAATGATGGGCACACCAGTAATTAATTCTCGGTGACTACCATTACTGGTAGTCAATGAGAATACACAAGTTGTTACCAAGGTTGGCGCCACCCACACCAGGGGAAGGAGGTGATGTCGAACACTGAAACAAGCCGAGGTCTCATTCCTACCATCGTCATCACCAACAGGTAAGTCACATTAATTTATCAGCATAGCCCATGTCGTCCTTATACTATTGCAGGGTGTCCCATGAGTGACAGCAGATATTTGTAGAGGTGAAAGAATGTGATATTGAGTTGAAAATCTTCTATACACATAAGCATTTTTCGGTTGGCAAAAGTCCTAGGAAAATGAACCAACACGTCAAAAGCTAAAAATGATCAAATCATCAGTTTATCCTTGGTCAATATCAAAACAGTCCTCTCGACATCACGAAACTATTCTGAATCATCTAAGAATTGGGCATACGCGATTGATGCATGGCCAACTCATGTCTTCCCCTAATGGAGCCCCACCAATATGCTCCAACTGCCGAACACAAATAACAGTCTAACATATTCTCATTGAATGCCCTATTTATAATCGGTATCGAACAGGCCAGTGGATACCCCTCATCTCTTCCCTCATCCCGTCGTAATTTACCTTGTAATATTTGTACCTTGGCCTGGCTTTATCTTGAACTAGGTAACAGTTAAATCTGAATGACAACATTACATGGTGACTGGTGCCAACTGCGGCTAGATGTTCCAGTTTGGTGTTTGATCCCCTCTGTAATGTGTTGGGTCTTTAACATGTTTGAACAGAAATTATCTCTCGGAGTTTCTACAAAAAGAGTAGCAGGGTTATTCAAGTCATTTGGGGTGAACTCGTTTCTCCAGTCGATGTCGCCATAGTTTAAAGTCCCCCTATAAGGAGGTGGCTAAGGTTGAGCATTGCCGCGTTGTCTATTAAGGCTCTTAAGTTCCTTTGATTTAGTGGGCTACAGTTTGAGGATCTGTAGATACACCTGACAATAAGTAAGTCCTCTCCCTTTAATTTAGTTTTACACCACTTGGACTCTTCAAAAACATCCTCTCCCTTTACCCTCGCTTGACTGGCTCTAAAGACTTGCCTAGCATAGATAACCACACCCCTCTTGCAAGTTTTTTGAGAAAGGTTCGTAAATGAGTCATATCCAGCAATATTGAACTCGCATTCATCTGGGTCGATTCTCCTGTTCTTGTACAACAGTTCTACAACTCCTACAATATCGGGTTGGCGTACCTTCAGTAGTGTTTCAAATTCCTCTCGCGGTTTTGTCCGAGGATTAAACATAACTCGTGAAACATTATGAGAGCCCCCTACCACAAGGCAGAGCGCACCAAAAGTTTTACCCTTTTGTATATGTTTTCACCAAATTTCACGACACGACTTTTGTCTTTCATTGCACATGACATTCAAGCCAGAATTTGTTCTCGGTAACGTCTCTGCTCCTCGTAATAACTCCGACCCCCCCTCCATTCTCAGAAGCTGCAGCATTTGCTAAGTACACTGTATTTTGCGGGTGTGGTTAGAAATGTAATTTTTACACGGCGCTCGCCTCCTCCTGTCTGGTAGGCGGAGCTGGTGCCACCTCCCGGTGGGGGCAAAGCGGCTGTTGCCCCCTGGCTCTGTGTCGGCACACTTGCTTCCAATACCCTCCCCTTGAATATAACCCATGTACACCCGTTCCCGTTCCTCCTTGACTCCTTCCTCTTCTGCTTCACGTCCTGCAGGAGCTTCCTGTGCTGTTCCCTCTGCATTACCGTGCGATCTGGGTGAATGTAAGGAAGTGCTGAGGAGTTAATACAAATGGCTGAGGGCTGTTAGTGAAGGGGGAGAGGCAGGATAGTGAGTGTAGTATCATTTTGGCTCATTTATTGTCTCGCAACATTTGGTCAGTAATATATAAGAACATAAGAATGGAGAAAACTGCAGCAGGCTTATTGGCCCATACTGGGCAGTCCGATTTACACCCAACCCCTATTGCTCATATATCCATCCAACCTATGTTTGAAGCTATCCAGCGTATTCGAGTTAATGATGATATTTGGTAACTTGTTCCAGTCGTCCACTACTCTATTTCCAAACCAATGTTTACCTATCTCCCGCCTAAATCTAAATTTGTCTAATTTAAAGCCATTGTTACGAGTTCGCTCTTGGTTGGATAGTTTGAGTAACTTTGTTATATCCCATTTGTTTAACCCTGACTTCCATTTATACACCACTATCACATCGCCCCTCATTCTACGTCTCTCGAGGGAATGCAAATTAAGATGCTTTAACCGGTCTCTGTACTCAAAGTTCCTAATGCCCGTGATTAGGCTTGTCATTCTCCTGTGTATTCTTTCTAGGGATTCTATATCCATTCTGTAATACGGTGACCAGAATTGAACTGCGTAATCCAAGTGAGGTCTCACAAGCGCAAGATATGGTTTTAGGATAACCTCTCTAGTCTTGTAACTAACACTCCTTTGTATGAACCCATGTACTTTATTAGCCTTGTATCGAGCAAGTACACATTGTTTACTTGGCTTAAGATATTTTTTTAGCGTATCGTTTCTTTATTGCAACTATTTATCCAAAATAAAATAATGAAACTACTACTCCTACTTTTTTTTTAAATGGCCTCCAGCCTCTCCCAATAGCCATACCTCCACCGCCATTTTATTACCTTAAAATTAACTACAGTATCCTAATACATAAGTAGCTATCCTAGCTGTGTTGAGTTAGTTGAGCCGCAGATCTATGCGGCATTCAGTGACTGTTGCCTCATAGTCAATATCTGCAACTGTTGTCTGCTTTGGGGCCGAGGTTCTCGTTCCCCTGAGGCAGTGCAAAGTAGCACCTCCGCGAGTCTGGCGTAGAAGCATCTTGCACTTGGTCCCGTCTCACCAGAGGTTGTGAACACCAGAGGAGTCAACGTTTTCAATTCTCTCCCCCATATGCCCTTATCTTGTCCTTCTCGTTCCTCCTGTGTGCAGCATCGAGAGCTAAGTTACGGTGACATGCAGCCATGGGATCAAAAATCCTAATGTCGAAGAAGGCTCGCTGTCCCCGCGTCCAGAATCCTCGAGCACTGACGTCAACACGGGTTTCGTTGGATGTGTTTGAAGTCCTATGTTGGAAATTCTCACCGTCCAATGGAAGGTGGGTCGGTTCTACCCTGCCATCTCGACAGATTTCCTTCAACGTATTTGCTGTGAGATCCCTTACTTCTTTATGCCTCATGCATATGAAGCCCCCCTTCTTGCAAAACATGGCATGATCGACGTCATAGGAAGAGCCACACACGCATTGGGAGGGCAAACCTTCTACTGGCCTACTGTACCTTAGAGCAATGGCATCTGTAAATTCTTGTTTATTGAGACTGAAACCATTTGCCCTTATAGGCAACGTAGTTAACCAGCTCGAGGCGCCCACCTCCTGCACTATAGATATTGTTTTTTTTTCAAATTCTCTGGTACTTGCAGCATCAGTTGCTGCAACTTATCACTTTGGCTGTTCTGTCGTAATGGACCGTCGAATCTTGTTTACTTCGCTGGTATCCACCTCACCTGTGGCGTTCAAACTATTATGTGGTCAGTGAGGGCTGCCGTGAGCTTAACTGAGTTTTAATGCTCGGTGACAGCGATCTCCTCTGGATTGGTCAATCCCATTCCTCCCGGTCTCGGTAGTAGTGCAAAGAGTGATCTTTCTGATGGGGTTAAGTGAAAACGTTTCACTAATTTCGGAATGAAGTTGACGCTGATAGGTTATTCCAGAGGGTGGAAGAGGGGTCCGATATCAGTGATAGTGCGTTTCAGGTAGTTCCAGCGATGCTTGACTCCATGGGTGAATGCCGCAAAAGCCGCATGTGGCTCTGTGTTAGAAATATCAGACAGAGCTTGGATTTTCCTAACCCACTCATTCACCTTTCCCGTTACATACTCGGTCTTGAATTCCGTCGTGCCGATTACTGCGGCTAGGTGTCTTTGCCCATCCTTTGTTATTTTGACCTCACTTCCACCGAACACTTCCATTGCCCGTTCATAATGTTCTGGCTTCACAATGAGGAAGGGCTTGCTGGCATTTGGGTGGTACCCTATTTGTGGACCATATGATGTTATCAGGTCCCACCACTTTTTGATGTCCTCCACTTTTCCTGCTCCTGTAAGGTCGTCAGCCTACGCCACTTGCTTGACCTCGGTTGTTTCAAATTTTATTGTGTGTTGGAGCACGGATAGGCCTATTTAGTACATTGCCATTGCAACAGGATCCCCCTGCGTTATTCCCTCAGTTGACTGTAAGATGGTATCACCTCTTAGAGCCTTGTTGTTTACTATATAGAGGTCTGATGGATTCTTATGGGTGTTTTCAACATACATTGCAAAGCTTGGACACGTGATCTTGATGTTGTGCTGTGCGACCTTGCGGTTAAGTATGTTGAATGCGTTGGAAGCGTCAACCAGGAGACGAGCCTCACAATCACGCTGCTCAAATATCGTTCACATGGCGTGAATGGCAGCTTCCCCTCCAGCCTGGTGGCCAGCACAAACTTGCAAGTTCCCTGCCGCTGCCCTGACATCATCCTTTACCACCTCCATTCTGCATTTTCCGATGATTCGCCTCAGCACTTCCCCCACCCCTATAGGCCTACATCCTGGATTCTTATCCAGAGGAATGAGGCGGCAGGCCGTCAGGGCATGGAGGTGTTGGCAGCACGAGGTTGCTAGCTTTCTTGCAAGGGATGCAATGGCAGTGAAGAGATCACTTGCTATGGGGCCAAACTTGTAAGTGCTGAGGATGACTCTCCAACCGTTTGCATCCAGACCTGAAGGGCCAGCCCTTCCCTGAGTTATCAGTGTTTTTTCCACAACATCCCTCCTGTTATTTTCTCAAACAGGACCGCATTTGGTGGGATATAGTCACCCTGGAACCTGATGCCTTCCTCTTCACTTGCAAGGGGATGTTTTTCCTTCAGTTGTTTTTATGTCTCTCTGTTTATTGGCAGAACACCACCGGAGGATTCCTCTGTGACAGATCTTACCGCCAAAGACACTTTTCCCACACTCATTTTGTTTCCAAAATTTCTTGCTACGTCATCGGTGTTTTGCTTTCCGTCTCCTATAAATTTCGTCTCTCCTGCAGTGTTCTTGCTTCACATAGGAGATCATCAAGGGTCCCATCCTGCTTAAGATCCCTACTTATCATTACTCCTAAATCTTTCTCACATTCGGATTTCTCTATAGCATCGTTGTTCATCTGGTATCTGGTTTCCCTGTTTACATCTCCTATATTGAGTACTTTACATTTGTCCACATTAAATTTCATCTGCCATTTTTCAGACCATTCGAATTTTTTTTTTTTTAGATATTCCTGTAGTTTTGCGGAGTCCTCGTCAGATTTAATTATATGCCCTATTTTAGTGTCATCAGCAAATTTATTTATGTTGCTGTCTGTGCCAGTATACAGTATATGTCGTTTATGTATATAATAAATAATAATGGCCCAAGTACTGAGCCTTGGGGTACTCCACTAGTGACGTTACTCCAATCGGATTTAGTGCCGTTAATGCTCACTCACTGTTTCCTGTCCTGTAACCACGCACTAATCCATTTTAGAATATCTCCTTTAATGCCATGAGCCTCCACTTTTCTTATTAATCTTTCGTGGAGGACTCTGTCGAAGGCTTTACTAAAGTCAAGATATTCCACATCATAGTCGTGCACCTCGTCCACTGGTTCGAAAACAGCTGAAAAGAATGTTAATAGATTAGTTAGACATGAACGCCTGCTTGGGAAGCCATGTTGGAAATCATTGATCAACTTGTGCTTCTCCAGGTGATTTCGAATAGAGTTTGAGATTATTGCTTCCAGTAATTTGCCTACAATTGATGTTCAGCTGATTGGGCGGTAGTTAGTTCTTGAAAATCGGTATTACCTTCGCCTAGGATTCTGGCACTACACCCGTTTTTAAGGACAGGTTAAACAAATATTCTGGCATATATCTCATCGGTACCTGGCGACTTATTAGGCTTTAGCTTGTCTATTTGCTTACTAACATCGTTACAAGTCACTACTATCTCGCCTAATCTAATTTCTTCGCTATCTCTGTAGTCGGTGACTCGGGTATCGTGTATAAATTTTCGGCGGTGAAAACTGCTGAAAAATATTTATTCAGATTATTGCTCATTTCTCCGTCGTTATCAGTTAGCTCGCCGATATCTGACTGTATTTGTCCAATCTTTTCTCTTGTTTTAGTTTGATACATTTGAAAGAATCCCTTGGGGTTTGACTTTGCCTCCCTTGCTACCTTCAGTTCATTATTCCTCTTTGCTTTTCTTATCTCGGTCTTAACCCTACTTAACCCTTATAATAATCTCGGAGGTAAACTGCACCACGATTTATTCTTCTACCTTTAGCCTTCCTTTGGCCAATAATATTCTTTAAATAATTATTTATCCATTTAGGGTTATTGATGTTTGATCTGAGTTTTCTGTATGGTATGTTCTGCCTTTGTGCATTAAGTAACTCATTATTTAAATTGTTGTAGAACTCGTCAACCTCAGATCTCGTGATCAGGTCATCCTCAACCGTCATATTTTGTGAGGATATCGTTGTCAGGTTTCCAGGTAAAGTGAGGTCGCCCTCTGTGGGTACATTGTGTGAGGTCACCTCACGCGAGATCATGTAATCCATCCCCAAACGTGTTACCCCTTCTCTCAGCTGCCTTTTCAACTTATCAAAGTTTGCCCTTCTGAAATCTGGGACTTTAATGGAATTTTCCTTGCGACTGCCCTCTTATTTGTTTGTGATCACTGTTGGCAAGTTCGTTCCCTGCCTCAACATTACTAATGAGGTTTTCTCTGTTTGACAGAACTAAATCGAGTATATTATTACCCCGGGTGGGTTCGGTTATATGTTGACTTAGGAAACAGTTCTGGATTGTTTCAAGAAAATCTGCTGATTCAGAGTTACCCTTAAGGTCAATCCAATCTACTTAGCTAAAGTTAAAGTCGCCTATTATGCAGATATTGCTGCCTGGAAGCCCTGCGTATTTCATCCCAAATAAGTCGCTCATTAACTCTATCAAGATTAGGAGGTCTATATATTACTCCTGTGATTCTTTTCCCTACCATCGATTAATTCTATCCAAATTGTTTCTGTATTCAGTTCAGTTTTTATTTCCTTATTTATTTCACACTTCAGATAATTTTATCCCTGACATATATTGCTACTCCGCTTCCTTTCTTAATCTGCCTATCGGTATGGAATAATTTGTAACCTGCAATTGGCATTCGGCAGGTAACTCTCGTGAATATAAGTTTATCCTTCCCCCGTCCTCCGCATTCCTGTTTAACAAACTGCTACAGCTTCAACATTTTGTAGATAAAAAGCTCCTGGAGAAACAATTATCTAGACGAGGAACTGCCAAGTCACAAAGTGTTGGAATATAGTGTTCAGTAGAAGAAAATAAAGCCGGTTTCCCATGTTATCCAAATTGAATTGTTGTATATACACTCTTCTTTCATTGCCTTTCTGATATGCATCAGTTGAACGGTTTTCCTGCAGATTACATTCACCAAAACCTCTCAAAGCCCCTCTATGAAAAATTAAACATTACGTGGTCTGATTGCATATTGTGTACTACTTGAAGAAAAATAGTACATCAGCTCACAATAAGACTATCCATGAACAGCTACTTAAAGCCACCAATGCTATACACAGAAGCTGTAACCATTTCATTAATTAATACCTGTAAAGCTTAGCATGTCTCAGTGTTGATTTTACACATAAAAGTTAAAGTTGGTCCCATAGACATGATTGTCTGTTAGGGACAATGTGGATACAGCACACTGCATACTAAGCCTTCATTACACAAGGAGGAAGCATGGCCGGTGTTGCAGTAAACCGCATTCAATTCCTCAAGTTGTGAACTTACTGTAGGTATCCATTTACAGCTGGGTGACCTGGAAGTGCCCAATGATCGAACCGCTGACCTATATACTAGGAGGCGAGCTCTCTATCCACTCGATCATCAGACAAACTTGGTTGCTCGGTGTGTTTGTGCATATTCCCCTTTTTCAGTAGCATTAAATTTATGATTTTTTTCTTCACTTTTCTTGGTTTTATATCCCCCAGAAGTGCCCTATTATTTGAGTAATGTTTGGTGTACCTGATAAGTGGTCCATGCCGGTCTCCACCACTACTGAATGTGCGATGCCTGTAATACAGATTTCATATTCTCTTTATAAATTTTTATCACTTGAAATGTGTCGGTAAACTATTATACTTTCTTAATATATTGCCCATTTTCTTCATTGTTTCAGTAAAGTATACTACTCTTTATTGACTTAGGCCTGGTATGGTGAGATAAACTGTACACTACAAGAAAATATGTATTTGTTAAAAAAAATCTTTTTAAATTGAGAAACAATGATACACGTTCTCTGTTGTACGTTGTATACGTTTGAGTCTGTGATAAAAACTAATATTCCATGTGTTTATATATCTTAGTCTTCATATCTGATTCCTGTTACGTATTTATGGGTAAACACATAAAAGCGCCTGCCCCCCATCCCTCCTTAATGTCTTATATATCTCGTTCTTCTTACAGCAAATATTGGAAATGTTTACAATGAAGGCGGGAATTAGACACCATTTCCACATTAAATGGAAGTAGAAGGTACAGTATATAACAATTAAGGTTTAATAAAGTACAACTATACTGTTAAATATCATTGATATTCTACTTAACACGACCTGAATTATTTTGTTTGATATAGAGCACAACATTCATCACTCTCATATTGAGGTGCAGTCAATTTTGTCTTTAGACGGAGCATGTTCTCGCGTACTTCTCAAATATATCTCTTCATTGGTCGAGATATCAAACAGAGAAAATGGTCCTTGAATTAGCTGTCTGTGCGAATATTAATAGTCACTGCATGTAATTAAACAGTTCCAGTAGTTTAGTTGTACCATGATGTAGCTATTTGTTGTACCGTGGTGTAGCTATTTGTTGTACCATGGTGTAGCTATTTGTTGTACCATGGTGTAGCAATTTGTTGTACCATGGTGCAGCTATTTGAACCAAGGTGCAGCTAGTTGTTGTACCATGGTGAATCTGTTGTACCATGGTGTAATAGTCCTTGACAAACTGGCAGTAATACTTATATAAATGTGGGCTACACACATTATGTTTATATAATTACATCACCCACGGTAACTAGCCTATGAGCCAGGAGTAGTCATCAACTGGACATGTGATAGTATATTTCCAATGAGCGCTCACACCTTGACTACAGATCATGAATTCGTAGCCGGTTTGTGGCTAGATAAGATGTGTGTTAACGAAGCTCATTACACACACACTTCATCCCTTATTAGCGCTCACAGCTCATAGCGTTACTTACGGTGATATCCAAGATATTGTGTAATAGTTTATTTTATTAATAAATGAAGAAATTACTATTTGGGTTTGAATACTGAACCCATGAACATTTATTAATGTTACTTCCAGTGCACCTTTAAAACTTATTCTACAAACTCTTCAGCAGTGATTACAACGGGTAACCGGAGGGTAACACCCTGTGGCAGTTCAAAAGACCGAATTCATAAAAAAGAAAACCAGTGTTTTATAAAAAAAATTACAATTATTGTTCAGTACTTGACATTCACCATTTTTTCACTTGTGATATCAACCTTTTAGAGAGCCTAATACTTTTTTTTTTAATTCTTTTATGATATCCTAGTTCAACGCACAAGTTACGAGGTTTCTAATTTTTATAAGTAATTTAATAAATAAATGTGGCACAGCTGTACCAGGCAGAATTGCCAACAACCCTGAACGTCTTAGCAACCATGAGGCCGCATACTCAAGAACATTTACGGGACTGTATCTCTTTGTTTACCCCGTAACTGACTTGGTCTCCGATCGGTATACTCAATACAAATACTTGGCAGATGACTCGGTAAGTGAGCCCGTAATCTAGCCCGTAACTTATAGAACCACCTTAGGTTCTGTAACACACTCAATCCGGTTATAGTAGTTGCTATTTCCCGATTGCGTAAAAAAATAGTAATATATGTTGTAGTAAAGATTGTTAGACTTGTTTTATCCAAGAATAATGAAGAAAATGTTTTGTACATCAACATATTAAAATACAATATTGCAGTTTGTCATTTTAGTACATTTTTTTAAAGATAAGAAGAAACTTGAGTGTTTCTATTTGTCGCAGAATGGAAGAGACGCATCTTTTGTTTTCTTATAACTTTTCAAGTATTTTTTACCAAAACAGAAGGTTTATATTGTCCACACTTATGGTGCAAATATTTTTTAATGACTGAGTAAACTTGCAGATAGACCTTATTAATGTTGTACAGTATAGCCATAAATATCCCTCGGTAATGAAAGCCAAATATGAGGTCAAGTGAACATTCAAGCTTAGACATAGTCTTTTTTTTTTTGGATATTCAACCAATATCCTATGCCTATTTTCTTATGTATATGGCTTATGATAACATGAAAGACTCTACATGTCCATAGGCTTGCCAAAATGAAATGCTATTGGGCATAAAATATGGATTGCAATTAACTTGATTAAGCTAGGGGCATATATGACTGCTTTTTCAGTCTTAGCCAAATGTTTAAATTTGGGAGTCTAGTTAATTTGGTTAGCACATGAAGAATATTTAAAGAGGAAATTTTACCACTAGGTTAGAGGTTAGGTTAGAAAATTTGTACATGGCAAATTTGTTGAGTGTCAGGTTGTCAGTTAGACACTTTGTCTAGCACTAACCTTAGGCCTAGTTCCAGTCTTTCCATCAACAGCAGCCAAGGGTAGAGTATTAATTTTAGAAACTTTAAGGTTAAAGTGATTTAGTTTCAAGATTTCATTATTGCTTTTTTGATGAACTTCAAGCAAATTCAGATCAAATTACCCAAACAACATTGAAAGGAAAACACAAGAGTCTAGGCTGAATCAGTAGGATAAGAGAAGTGACTGGTCATTTAGGTTAGGCAAGGCTATGCTATCGATAACCTATTTATATGAAGTAGCCCAGAGTAAGGATATCCTATTCTAGCTTATTTGCCTTGCCATAGGCCAGCATTAGGCCAGGGGTTAGCAACCCAAATTCTATTAGGGGTAAAACACAAAATATAGTGATATCTCTGTTAGCCGGAACAATTCGTGAAGAGCACTTCCGGGAATGAGAGATTTCCGGGTAACAAGACGACTCTCTCAGATACAAAAAAAATTCCTCATCCCCAGAATTTCCCTGGTAATGGAAAAATGTTCTTGGTAGTTCCAAAAATTGCTCATTATATCATCTCTCGAACCCAGAAAAATATCCCCCATCTCAGGAATTTTCCTCATTCCGTAAAGATTTTCTTGAACTTTCAGAAAAATACGCCTGATTTTCATCACTCAAACGTGGAGAAAAAAAATCCTCCATTCCCGGAATTTCCTGGTTATGTGGTAAAATTTTATCATGATTTTCCGGAAAATGTGCCCCTCGGAAATTTATTCTCAAAGCCATAAGTTTCCGCAAAATTCCTGCTTTGGGAACGATTTTCCGAGAAAATTTTAATTCCGGCTATCGGAAAGTTCCGGGTTTGAGGGATTCTGCCTAAGGGAGACATTACTACTTAATAAAATGAACACAGATCAAAAGACTCTACAGCTGCTGTTCCTACCAGAAAGCTGCTTCAAATGCCAGTAATTGACAGACAAGCAGCAAGAGGATATCTTTTTAATACTTTTAACACTATTATTTGCTTTCGTACTGAGCCATTTTATTCAGTTTCAAATGTGTACAGATATTTTAGCACGCTGTGCATTTTTGGTGTTTTACCCCTAAGAGCCAGGCAAGATTTCTTTTTTTTCTTTTTTTATAATTTTTTTTTAGAAATTACTAATAATAATAATAATAATAATAATTAACGGTTTATTGAAAGAGCTTGGCAGCCAGAAGGCTGAAAATATACAGTTACATATTTGGGGAATGGGTTACGAATTACAAATAATATACAAGTAACATAAGTGACACAAATAAGACATATAATAACTAGATGTGAAAAAGCTCAAACTACAGTTCATTTCAACATAGTGACAGTGTAAGGAGCAGTGTTTACTAGGAGTGAATACACTGATTTATTACAAGTTATTGATAATTTTTACAATGGTAGGGACTGGGCTGTTATAGCGATCAGTTCGTGCACGTATGGGCTGGATGCGGTTGTGGTGTCGAACAGCAATTCTCGGACAAGGGATCTCAGGTGGTAGTAGGAGCCGGTGTCGGGGATGGTGTAGAAGCTTCTTACCAAATTTGCAGATGAGGTCGTGGTGATGGTCAGTGAGAGTCGAAAGGGTCAGTGTGTTGAGCGCTTCTTGAAATGTGGAGTAGGAAGGGGAGAGAATAATCTTGCATGCCCTCTTTTGCACTTTTTCTAGGTGTTTACGTTGTGTGGCATTTAGGGAGGAAGACCAGGTGGGGGAGGCATAGGTGAGCTTGGGAAGTATGAATGTTGTGTAAACATTGAGGAGCTCGTGTGCAGGAACTCCGAGGGACTTGAGTCGGCGGAGGAGGTGGAGACGGAAACTGGAGGATTTGATAACTTCACTGACGTGTGGTTTCCAATTTAGTTTGTTGTCTATGGTGACGCCTAGGAGCTTCGTGGAATCTACAACCTGGAGTGTGTTCGGACCTAGAGTAATGGAAGGAGGTGGGACAATGTCGGAGGAGAGGTTGATGTGCATAACCATGGTCTTGGTATGGTTGATGGTGACATGGTTGTTGGTGGCCCAGTTTTGGAGACTGTTCAATAAATCCTGAAGGGCGGTCTAGTTGGGAGCAGAATTGTTGACGCTGATCCCAATGGTGGAGTCGTCGACATATTTCCAGCGAGCAGGGGTTTATCTTAGGGCATCATTTATGAGCATAAGGAAGCAGAGTGGTCCCATCTTGATGCCTTGGGGGACGCCACAGGTGAGTGACTGAAAGGTGGAGACAGCCCCTCGGAAGCGTACAGCTTGGCGTCAGTCACTGAGGAAGTCTGTAAGCCATGGTATAAGACTTCTCCGAAGCCCGAGGTCAATAGCTTTGTTGATGATTATATTGTGGTCGACTAGGTCGAATGCTTTAGTGAAATCAATGAAGGCGACAGCTACAGACGTTTTTCGTTTCTCGAGATGGCGGTATATGTAATCGAGAAAGCTGACAAGACAGTGAGTGGTGGAGGAAGTTTTCATGTTGCCAAATTGCTGAGGGTCTACGACTCCTGCAATATCAGCATAAGCCCAGTCGAACACAAAACTTTCACAGATTAGGCTGGGTATTGGGGTGATTGCAATAGGTCGTAGCTGATTTAAGGATTGTGGGCTGGTTGACTTGGGCACTGGTGATACATAAGAGGTCTTCCAGTCAGCTGGGCATCTGGCTTGGCTGAGAGAAGCATTGATGATGGAGCATAGGGGTTTAGCAAGCTCCGGGGAGAACTCCTTGAAGAGTTTCATTGGTAAGTCAATGGGGGTGGTAGAGCGTTTTAATTTCAGTTTGTCCAGGCGTTTTGCTACTTCAAATTCTTCTACTAAGTCAGTGGGAAGGCGGGCTGGTAGGTAAGCAGGGAGAGTGGTTGTGTCAAGCCGTGGGAGCGTCTGGCATATAGTAGCGAAATGGTTATTTGTTTGCTCAGCTGCGTCAACATTAGTGAGATGGCTAAGGAAGGGGAGGGGGTGTGTCTTATTGTTTAGTCCACAGAGTTCTTTAAGCTTACCATACCATTGACTGATGTTGGTCTGCTTCAGGTGTTGTAATTTGGTTGGGTAGTGGGACTTCTTTGCAGTGCGTATTTCGCGGATGACTCGGTTGCGAAGGGACCTGTAGCGGATGTGGTCATTGAAATGAAAGGCTCTGTCTCTCTGTTGCATAAGTCTTTTGATCCGAGGTGTGATCCAGGGCAAGTCAGCTGGGTGAGATCTGACGGACTTCTCGGGGAAGAAGTGGTGGTGAGCTTCCGTGGTGGTGTTGGTATAATTTATCCATTTGGTTTCCACGTCATCCACGCTAAGTACTTCAGTCCAGGTGACAGTGGGTACCCATTAGAGCCATTCCTCATGACACCATTCGAAAACCCCTCAACACCTGCAGAGGAGAGGTATAACAGAAGCCATACCAAAATGTGAGTGTTTGTAGAGCAAACTTTGGGGATCCTGAAATCAGATTTAGATTACCCCACCGTTCTGGAGCATCACTTCAATACGATCCTGCCAAATTATTGTGTAATGAGAAAGGTACCACTTCCCCATAACATGGTCGAAAATGCTGGAGAGATAGACAATCAAGCTGTAGCTGTTGCCGAACCAGGGACATGCCAAACAGTCAGAGCCAATATAGTTCATAATTGGTTTAGTTAATGAATTAAAAGCACATATTAATTCACGGTTTAAATCCTAGGTGTACCTAATCTTTATAGAAAAATAAATAAATTGGCTATTTTTTACATTCATATGATAAACATTTGATATCTGAACATATCTACTATATTATTGAGCAAAATTTATTGCAATACAGTATACTTTTAATATTAGTAAGTACTCAAGGCACTCAAGTTTCGAAGAAAAACATCATTACAGTGATATCCCCGTTAGCCAGAACGATTGGTGCAGAGCACGTCCGGGATGAGAGATTTCCGGCTCACCAGACGACTTTCTCAAACCCGGAAAAATTCCTTATCCTGGAATCAATTCCCATTACTGGGAAAAGTTTCCGAGTGTCTAAACTAGACATCTTGCATACACAGATACTAGCCCACTTCCCCAGAATGTTTCTGGGTGCTGGGGATATTTTCCTCGAGTCTAAACTACCGGAGTCCGTAAATGCAATTCTAAATAAGTTAGAAACTCCATTTCTTTACTATATAATCCAGAATAGTTTATTTAAAAGTTTGGTAAAATAAATATATTCCAAATTTAAAAATCTTTATGATATGGGCGTGAATGAAGCTGTGTGTTACAGCAAAGACTGGTATTTTCCATTCGCATGGAGCTGTGGGGATTTGTGGGTCTCGCGTTCCTGACCTGACGCAATGTCAGGTCGAGGTAGGGTGGGGGATTAGTGGTCGCATATTACTGACCTTGTGATGGAATGTCAGGTCACCCTTTCTTGGCTTGGGGATTAGCGGGTCTCATGACCTGAAGATAAGAACATAAGAATGGAGGAAACTGCAGCGGGCCTATTGGCCCATACTGGGCAGTCCCGTTTACACCCAGCCCCTATTGCTCATATAAGCATCCAACCTATGTTTGAGGCTATTCAGCGTATTCGAGTTAATGATGATATTTGGTAACTTGTTCCATTCATCCACTACTCTGTTTCCAAACCAGTGTTTACCTATTTCACGCCGAAATCTAAATTTGTCAAATTTAAAACCATTGTTACGAGTTGGCTCCTGGTTGGATAGTTTGGGTACCTTTGTAATGTCCCCCTTGTGTAATGGGACAGAACACAATGAGAGAAGAAGATTACACATAATATTGAGACGTATAGAGAGTAGGAATGTAAAGATAGGAAACTGGTAGCGTGGCCGGGATGTTATTTACTCAGCGTCAATACGCTTATCTTATCTCGTATGTCAATACACATATATTACTTCTTAAAGGGACAACTTGTTAAGCACCTCTTCGATACAACTATTTATTAATTCACTTAATGACATGGACACATAAGTATCACTATTATAACGGGGTACTAACACATTATGTTTTACGTTACTCGACACTGACTCTCGGACACACCTGAATGAATTCACTTCCCACAGTAGGTAACTCACCCTAGGAATCGTTCTGACAAGACTCACGTGTACCCTGACGTAGGCCCAGTGGATGCTTGGCTGGGGAGAGGACAAGCGTGACTCTGAGAATCTCCAGAGTAATGTTCGAATGTTCGAATGGCAACCAGGATCAGAATTATAAACAGAACCAGAATGATAATCAGAACCAGAATGAAAATCAGAACCAGAATGATCGTGGACGGGACTGTAGGGCCTTTATATAGGGTCGGCCCAGCCGGCTTTTGACCTCTAACCAATTATCACTAAACTGGTTTGATCTGGATAGCTGTGTGCAGGTGTGGTCCTGCCCAGGTGTCTTGGTTAGGTGAGGTTGTAAGTCACCCGGCTAACTCACGTCATTAGCGGGCGAGGTCAAGTCCCTAGGGTCGACCTGAGGTGTGTCAACCCGGAATGTGGTGGTACCACGAGGTCTGTAGTGTACTTGCTGTTATATGTGACATAATTCTGGGCTGTAAGCTTTGGTCTGACAATCAATCATTACACTTGTTTAGCCCTGACTTCCACTTATACACCTCTATCAGGTCGCCCCTCGCTCTACGTCTCTCGAGGGAGTGCAAATTAATATGCTTTAACCTGTCTCATTACTCAAGGTTCCTAATGCCCGGGATTAGTCTTGTCATTCTCCTCTGAATTCTTTCCAAGGATGCTATATCCATTCTGTAATATGGTGACCAGAACTGAACTGCGTAATCCAGGTGTGGTCTCACAAGCGCAAGATACAGTTTTAGGATGACCTCGCTAGTCTTGTAACTAACACTCCTTTGTATGAACCCAAGTACTTTATTAGCCTTGTTACGAGCAAAAACACATTGTTTACTTGGCTTAAGGTTCCTACTTATCATTACTCCTAAATCTCTCTCGCAGTCGGATTTCTCTATGGCATCGTTGTTCATCTGGTATCTGGTTTCCCCGTTTACATCTCCTATACTGAGTACTTTACATTTGTCCACGTTGAATTTCATCTGCCATTTTTCAGACCATTCGAAAAATTTGTTTAGATCTTCCTGAAGTTTTGCGGAGTCCTCGTCAGATTTAATAACACGTCCTATTTTAGTGTCATCAGCAAATTTACTTGTGTTGCTGTCTATGCCAATATCTATGTCGTTTATGTATATAATAAATAATAATGGTCCAAGTATTGAGCCTTGGGGAACTCCACTTGTGAAGCCATGCTGGGAATCATTGATCAATCTGTGCTTCTCCAGGTGATTTCGAATAGAGTTTGAAATGATTGCTTCCAGTAATTTGCCTACTATTGATGTTAGACTGATTGGGCGGTAGTTAGAGGATAGTGATCTATCCCCCTTCTTGAAAATCGGTATTACATTCGCTATCCTCCAGGATTCTGGTACTACACCAGTTTTTAAGGACATGTTAAACAACTTTGCTAAGGGCATACTAAGCTCTTCCTTACATTCCTTTAATACTCTGGCAAATATCTCATCGGGACCAGGTGACTTATTAGGCTTTATTTTGTCTATTTGCTTACTAACATCGTTACTAGTCACTACTATCTCACTTAATTTGTTTTCTTCACTATCTCTGAATAGAGTCGGTGCCTCGGGTATCATGTTTAAATTTTCGGTGGTGAAAACTGTTGAAAAATATTTATTCAAATTATTGCTCATTTCTCTGTCATTATCAGTGAGCTCTCCGGTATCTGACCGTATTGGTGCAATCTTTTCTCGTGTTTTAGTTTGATAAATTTGGTAGAATCCTTTGGGGTTTGTCTTCGCCTCCCTTGCTATCCTTACCTCATTATTCCTCTTGGCTTTCCGATGTCTTGAATAAACACGAAAACTTAAGTATTTTTAGAGAAATTGTGATAAGAATAAGGTTAAATGAGCAAAGTTGTATTCCTTCAACATTACATTACATAACATTTTAAAATATGGAGTGAGAAAACAGAAAGGTGTGGGTGATTAGAGAGATGGAGTGGAAATGCGTGTTGCCAAGCGCTCCTCAACAGCTGATATTTAACTAGCAGTCACACACACACAAATCCGTCACGCAATAAGATCCTCACTCCTTATGTCTGCTGTCTTAATTCCATTGTTAGGGGTATGTGAATGGTGTTGGAGTGCGTGTGGGGGTGTGTGGGGAGGGTGTGTGTGTGGCTGGTTGTTGGAGTGTGTGTGTGGTTGTTGGACTGTGTGGGTGGTTGTTGGGGTGTGTGGGTGGTTGTTGGAGTGTGTAGGTGGTTGTTAGAGTGTGTGGGTGGTTGTTGGAGTGTGTAGGTGGTTTTTAGAGTGTGTGGGTGGTTGTTGGACTGTGTGTGTGTGTGTGCGTGTAATGTGGGTGGCTGAAGAGTGTGGGAGTCAACCTTTTGGGAGGGTGAAGGGGGAGGGCCGTGCGGTCAGTTTTCTCCCACTCCCCCCCCCCCTTCCTTACTCAAGCGTGGGTAATTGTGATAGGGAGATGAATTTAATGCCATAATCATCCTTAATAAATTCTCTACGAAAAATTTCAAATAAAATATCCTTAAACGAAATATTTCTATATGATATAGTGATGGGAATTCCGTTCTCTTATAAAAAAAAACGTAAGAAATGTTGAACCGGAGTCAGTAAAATCAGTTCTAATTTCGTTAGACATACCATTTTTTTCTTCAAAATAATCCTGTATACTTCCACTAAAACTTTGGTTAAATAAATATATTTAAAAAACAAAAGCTCTCTATGATACAGGCGCGAATACAAGATTCAGATTCAGATTTGCCCCCGGGGGGGCTAGTTTATTGGGCAACCCCTTACATCCTGTGCAAGGTGAAGCGCAGAAGCGTTTACAGCGCCCATCTGGGAAGTATGCAAACTTCATACTTGCCTTTATGACTCGTGCTTTAAGGGCGTAAAAGCCTGAAGGGTCATAGGTTTTGTCAAGTTACATAAAGTGAGAGAATGATGAGTGTGTGGGGGGAAAGTTCCCGGTACATTTCATCTGTTTATGGCAAAGCGTGGCAGGTCCCCAATAATGTCAAGTGCCAGGCCTGTCACTAGGAGGAGGGATATCTGGTCAGGTAGGGAAGAGGTGTTGGTAACAGATTTTTTTTTTACAGATTGCCCCGGAGGGGGCTAGTTTATTGGGCACCCCCTTACATCATGTGCAAGCTGAAGCGCAGAAGCGTTTACAGTGCCCAACTGTGAAGCATGCGGAGTTCATGCTTGCCTTTATGACTCACGCATTAAGGGTGTGGAAGCCTGAAGGGTCATGGGTTTTGTCAGCAAGTTACATAAAGTGACAGAATGATGAGTGTGTGGGGGGGAAGTTCCCGGTACATTTCACCTGTTTACGGCAAAGCGTGGCAGGTCCCTAATAATGTCAAGTGCCAGGCCTGTCTCTAGGAGGAGGGATATTTGATCAGGGAGGGAAGAGGTGTTGGAAACAGCTGGGGACCTGTAGGAAAAGGTCATAGGGCAAGTGAGGATGTAGTGAGAGAGGGTGAGTCGGGTTGGCCACAAAGTTTACAAACAGTGCGGCCAGGCTCAGGGTTGCCAATATACTCCCATAGGTACCTGTACCCTTGGTGCAGTCTCATGTACATAATCTGTTGAGATCGAGTCAGGGATTGATACTCTTTGTAGTGGTGGTTGTTGTCACCGGTTACAGCGTCATAGTGGCAGTGTGAAGCTACCACGTTGTTTTAGGTGTGTAAAATTTTCGTCGAAAGCTTCTCGTTGTGCGGCGTGTATGCGAAATTTGAGATGATTCAGAGATTGCGAGGGTGGCTTCAATATCATCTTCTTGTGTCGCTTCGTTGGCAAGCTGATCAACATTGTCACAGGCAGTTATTCCTATATGTGACGGGATCCAAATAAACTTGACACGGATGTCATCAGTTTGTAGCCCTGCGACGGCTGCTAGGGTGTGTTGGGCGGCAGGGGAGGAGGGGGGAGGGTAATTTGAGCCTCGCTAGCGCAGAAGTGCTGTCACTGATTATAAGGAGGTTCCGGCGTTCAGTGCGAGCATAGGTCGCCCCCTCATGAATGCCCGCGAGGATGGCTATGCTTTCAGTGTCAGTGGAGGAGGCCCAGTCGTGGACCCTGATTTTCTTGCGGGCCTGGCGCTCAGGAAAGTGGTGGTAACAGCTGGGGACCTGTAGGAGGAGGTCATAGGGCAAGTGAGGATGTAGTGAGAGAGGGTGTGAGAGTCGGGTTGTCCACAAAGTTTACAAACAGTGCGGTGAGGCTTAGGGTTGCCAATGTACTCCCATAGGTACCTGTACCCTAGGCGCAGTCTCATGTATATAATCTGTTGAGATCGAGTCAGGGATTGATACTCTTTGTAGTGGCGGTTGTCGTCACCGGTTACAGCGTCATAGTGGCATAGTGTGACGCTACCCCGTTGTTTCAGGTGTGTCCAATTTTCGTCGAATGCCTCTCGTTGTGTGGCGTGTATGCGAGATTTGAGATGATTCAGGGAGAGGGCGAGAGTGGCTTCAATATCTTCTTCTTGTGTAGCTTCTTTGGCAAGCCGATCAACAGTGTCACAGGCAGTTATTCCTATATGTGACGGGATCCAAATAAACTTGACACGGATGTCATCAGTTTGTTCTAGCCCGGCAACGGCGGCTAGGGTGTGTTGGGCGGCAGGGGAGGAGGGGGAGGGTAATTTGAGCCTCGCTAGCGCAGAAGTGCTGTCACTGATTATAAGGAGGTTCCGGCGTTCAGTGCGAGCATAGGTCGCCCCCTCATGAATGCCCGCGAGGATGGCTATGCTTTCAGCATCAGTGGAGGCGGCCCAGTTGTGGGCCCTGATTTTCCTGCAGGCCTGGCGTTCAGGAATCCACACAGCTGCCACAGCGCTGCCCAGCGTAGTAACAGACCCATCACAGTAGACGAGGCTAGGAGGGTGGGAGGTCTTAGGAGAGGAGGCGACATCATTTATTTGCTCAAGGCAGTTAAGTTTGAGCATATACCGCAGTTGGGTGGATTTACGACCAGGGAAGGTGTGGACGACAACTTCAACACACGGGGAAGTCCACGGCGGTAGAGGCGGATGAGTGTACTCTGGAGGGAGAGAGGTCGAGGGGGTGTAGAGGTGATAACGCAGGATGTCAGCAGCAGTGCGGACAGGCCAGTGTTGAGAGGGGGAGGGAAAAGTAATGGGGACAGGCCGGCGCAGGAGGGTGTTAAGATGTGAGTTCAGTGAGCGCGACAGGGGAGTCGGTTGCTCACTGCGAAGAAGTTTAACGCCAAGGATGGCATTGAGAGCAGAAATTCGATCGCAGACGGGAAGCAGGATCAGTTCACGCTGCATGACTTCTATTCTGGTGGTCATAGGGCAGCCTAGGATGAGTCTCATCGCTCTGTTTTGGATTTTCTCTATGCTTTGTTTCTCGCGCTGGGAGGCAACTACAAGGACAGGAGAGGCATAATCTATGACAGCTCTGACGATGGCAATGTACATGAGACGTAGGACCCTGACAGAGGCTCCTTTGAGGCTGTGAGTGAGGGACTGGAGGGGTCTCGTTCGTTGGCGGCACAGGGAGATGACGTGGGCGGCGACAGCGAAGGTGGTGGCTCTGGTAGTGGCTCGCACAGGTAGACCAAGGTACCTGTAGGTGCGTACTTGATCGATGTCTTGTCCTTGCAGAGTCAGCGGTGTCTGACGCCGGAAACGTGAGATGAACTTGGTTTTAGTGTGTGAAATGACTAGCCCGAGTGTTTGACAGGTCCGGGCGAACGTGGAGAGTATAGGTTGTTCATGTTGCACTGTAGTAATTTGGAGGAGAATATCATCAGCGTAGCTTATGGTGTGACCGTCTAGGGCGCGCTCAGCAAAGATGTCGTTGAGGCGGCAGATGGAGTTCATGAGAACATTAAAGAGTGTAGGGCTGAGTACACCTCCCTGAGGCGTGCCAAGATCAAGGTCCCTGATCGTAGAGTAGTGGCCCTGAAAACGGACACGGGCCTGTCGATGGGAGAGGTAGTCAGCAATCCACGTGATGAGTTTGCCCTTCACATCCATGTGAGTGAGGCCTTCAAGAATCACTTTACTGTTGGCTTTATCAAAAGCACCCTTGAAGTCGACGAAGAGGGAGGTTTTGGCTGAGGTGTTTGCCATGTAGTGAGCTATGCAGTGAGCAGTGCTCTTTCCGGGGCTGAAACCATAGAGGTCAGGGTACAGGTGGGCTTCAATTTTCCAGTGGAGGCGGTGGCGTATCATGCGCTCCATCATCTTTGATAAGCAGGAGATGAGGGATATTGGACGATATTCATCTTGTCTGCCTGGTTTAGGGACTGGGATGGTGGTGGCAGTCTTCCATAAGTGAGGCAGCTGACCAGTATCAAACGAGAGGTTAAATAGACAGAGGAGGGGGTTACCAGGGGTGGCAATAAGGGCATTTAGCACATCATATGTGACGCCGCCATCGCCAGGGGCGGTGGACCGACCACGCTTAATAGCATTTAGTAGTTCACACTGTGTGAAAGACACATCAGTGTCTGCAGATAGTACGAAGATGCGCTGTCGGTGTTGTGGTTGCAGTGCGTGGGTGAGGTCTGGTACAGCGGATGGTAGCGCATCAATGGAGGCGGCCTCCTGCCACGTCTGGGTGAGCGCCTCAGCTCCGGCAGCTGGTCTGGGGTGGAGCTAGCGTTGGTCCCCGGGCACGGTTAATGGTGCGCCATATATTACCTATAGATGTAGACTGGTCAATAGAAGAAGCAAAATCAAACCACTGCTTCTCTCGCGCGAGAGTGATGGCAGATTGGAGCTCTTTATTTGTGCGCATCATGAAGCGTAGAGCGTCAGGGGAGCTGGGCTGGCGGTTAGGGCGGTGGTGTTTTGGGACAGGGCGGAGGAGGTCAGTGCATTGTTTGGACAGATCAAGTAGAGTTGGTCTGCGGTGGTGACAGTGTAACCCGAAACCATTCAGCAATGGTAGTGATGAAGGCAGGTATGTTGGCAGGGGGTAGGCTGAGCCTAGGGCCCTTGGGTGGAGCGGGTATTCTCACGTACTGGAGGGTAGTGTGGATAGGGAAATGGTCACTGTGGGGGGAGTGGAGGATGCGGGTGGAGTGTGGGCGGTGAGGGTCAGAGTAGAGAGCTATGTAGTCAAGTTTCCCTCCCCCGATGTGGGTGGGTGATGGAGGGCAGAGAAGACGTACAGGGTCATCAGTGGTTTGTAGGTAGGAGAGCCAGGAGTTACCCCGGGAGTTTGAGTGGGGCCCCTGGGAGCCGAGACTGGGGTGTCGGGCATTGAGGTCCCCCACAAGGAGGGTAGGGGTGGAGGTGATATGGTGTGGTAGGACAGGTACAGTAGGGGTGGAGGGAGGCACATAGACATTGACAATATTGAGGGACATACCTTTTAGTGTGATTGTGATGGCATGTGCGTCGGTGGTGTCGTCATCAAGGGGGACGTCGAGAGGTTGGTAGGGGACATCCTTCTTGACGTAGATCCGTAGTCCACGTGCATGGCTTCGTGGTAGTCCGTCGATGCGGAGAACAGGAGTGGATGGGCTCTCAACACATGTGTAGCCACTGAGCACATAGGTACCAGCAGCACACCGCGTTTCTTGGAGGCACAGCACGTCGACGTCTTCAGTGTAGACGTAGGTTTTGAGGGCACCAAACTTGCTTTGCAAGCCGTTTATGTTCCAGGTGAGTACCTGCAGTCCTGTAGCGTTGCTATCCATTGTGGTGTATTAGACTGATTACCCCTGACGTGGACGGATGGGCCTTAGGTGTCGGCATGTCGGTGGAGTATGGGTAGCCGGGGGTGGAGTCCTCAGGTCCAATAGGTAGCCCTGGTGGAGACAGCACAGACACAGGAGCAGGCGCGGCTTGAGGTGGGTAGACAGGTTGAGGCACCACGTGACGTAAAGATGAGGCAGGGCTTGGCTCGGGGGCCCCAGTACACACAACCTGTGAGCAGGGGGGGCTCACAGGGGGACTACCAGCTTGTGTCAAACCAAAAGAGGGGAGTGACTGGGTGGCAGCAAAGGGCAGGAGTTGGCGGTGTAGGTCGGAGATGGCGGTACAGAGTGTAACCAAGAGTTTCTCAACATGACTGGTAAATTCTTGGAAGAGGGACATGATCTGTGTCATGTCACTGGAGGGGTTGTGGGGGGGCACTGGTGGCGGCACAAGGCTTGACAGCGTCAGGGTAGAGACGGGGTTGTGGGGGGGCACTGGTGGCGGCACAAGGCTTGACAGCGTCAGGGTAGCGACGGGGTTGTGGGGGGGAACTGGTGGGAACACGAGGCTTGATAGCGTCAGAGTAGAGACGGGGAGGAGGCTCAGTAGTGGTTGAGTTAGGGAATGGTAGGTGCTGTTGTGGTGCAGCCTGGTGAAGCCAGGCAGGGGCAGGTGACCCAGTAGACTGAGGGGGGCGTTGTGGTAGACGCAGCCCTTGGGGAGGCCTCTCCCCTGGGACAGAAGGGCGACTGGGGCACTGCCGTGAGTCAGCATTGTGCCGGCCGCCACAGTTACAGCACCTGGGCTCAACTACATAGCCCACACCACCCCTATTAAGGTGGTCTTTGATTTTCTGGGCACAGGCGGCGGAGTTGTGGTTACGTGAGCAGAAGCGACATCTAGGACGATCACGTCGGCAGCAGGCAGTGAAGGTGTGACCCCAATGAGAGCAGATAACACAAAATGCAGGCCCAGGATGATAGGGCTCTGCATAAAGTGGTGGAAGGATTGGATGGGCTTCCACAGTGGTTGGACATACCCTTCCCTTCCACTTGACAATAACAGCAGCTTGTGGAGTGTGTCCCCGGTAATGTCGACGTATACTGAGTATATTAGAATTAAAGTCACGTGCATCTTCGATGTCAGCGTATAGGGGGAATCGTTTCACTAGGATGTGGCAACATTCATCAGCGTCTGCTGGAGGGGCCACTAGGACAACCCCGTCAAAGCCAACAGTACTAAGGGTTTTATAGACTTCAGGAGTCTGACACTTGATAAAGTTCCGGTTCTTACCTTGTCGGAATTGAATGTTGGGACCATGCTGTCTGCAGTACTTCATCATCCAATTAAACCGATCCTCGACAGATTTTAATGAGTCCTTGGGAAAGTGGAGATTCAGCTTACTTGTTTGTTTGGCAGAGGGCAGGGTGATAGGGTCCATGGCATTGCTGTTTCACTGTGGCTAGTGTTTCCCAGAGAAACATTACCGTCACTGTCATAATCACTGGGGTCTGACTCTTGAAGGGTGTTGGATTCAGTCAAGACCTGCTGTGTTTTATTCCCAGTTGAATTCTTTCTGCTTCCTTCTGTGTGTGTCGTCCTTTTCTTCCTATCATTCATGATATCATCACTGTCACTTCCTTCACTTTTCTTCGCCGACTCTCGCCTCCTCTTCTTTTCATTCTTACTAATCACCTCTTGAAAATTGTCTATCACTTCTATTGTTGTTGGCCGCGGATCGTCTGCTTCTGATTCGCTACTTGAAAGCCTCAGGCCGTCTTCTAAGTTGTTCAGTAGGGCAATCTTTTCTTCTATAGCCAAAGCGTTCATAGGTTTCTGCCCACCACTCTCCCCAGGCATTGTGCAATGCTTGTGTTCGGTCACAGGTGAAATGGAGAGGCAACGACGTCACTACTACGTCATACAAGTTCACGCTCTTCGCACTGCGCATGCGCAGATGCGAAAATAACCGACCAGAGTCCAGGCAGAAAGTCCAAATATTTTATCCAAAATATTGTCTAAGTCCAGCAACTATAAATTTCACAAGCGATACTGTGCTTACATCTGGGCTCCACTGTAGTTCTCTAAACAGACTGAAGGTAGTCGTCTCACTAAATTCATCAGAATTGGGAATTGTAGGGAGAGCTCACTCACAGCCTTTGTTGACGTTTCAAGGTGCGCATGTCGAATGCGCGAATACAAGGTAGAGCTGTTACTTTTATTCTCTTCACCACTGATCGGCTCTTGAGTCGCTTGGGCGATCGTCACGTCTCTGTTACACACTTTACTCAATTGACTGTAATACATAATTAATCATGTCCAACACTTGTGATGAAGGTTGGGTGGGAGAATATTGGGTCACGTTACTAACCAGACCCGATGCTACGTCAGTCACCCAGTGTTGGGTGGGGGATTAGATGGTCTTATGACTCTGAATATGTCTTGAATTAAATTATTTTGTACGTGACCACATAAGGGACCAGACGTGCTCATAGGTGCTCTTAACTTCCCAATCGTTCCACAAAGGTCCCCTCAACCGGAAACTTTTTGCCAGCATGAGGGGTCGACGTAAACGCCCCAGAAGAGGTGTCCCCTCTCTCATTGATGCCATCACCAACTCACCTGGTCATACTGAATCCAACACCCTTCAAGAGTCAGACCCCAGTGATTATGACAGTGACAGTAATGTTTCTATGGGAAACACTAGCCGGAGTGGAAACAGCAATGCCATGGACCCTATCACCTTGCCCCATGACAACCAGCCAAGTAAGCTGAATCTGCACTTCCCCCAAGGACTCACTGAAAATCGTCGAAGAACAGTTTAAGTGGATGATGAAGTACTGCAGACAACAGGGTCCCAACATTCAATTCCGACAAGGTAAGAACCGGAACTTTATCAAGTATCAGACTCTTGAGGTCTATGAAACACTTAGTACTGTGGGGTTTGACGTGGTTGTCCTTGAGCCCGTCCCCCACCCCCCTCCCCAGTAGACGCTGATGAATGTTGCTACATCCTAGTGAAACAATTCTCCCTATACGCTGACATCGAAGATGCGCGTGACTTTAATTTTAATACACTCAGTATACGTCGACATTACCGGGGAAACACTCCACAAGCTGCTGTTATTGTCAAGTGGAAGGGAAGGGTATGTCCAACCACTGTGGAAGCCCATCCAATCCTTCCACTACTTTACGCAGAACCCTATCATCCTGGGCCTGCATTTTGTGTTATCTGCTCTCATTGGGGTCACACCTTCACTGCCTGCTGCCGACGTGATCGTCCTAGATGTCGCTTCTGCTCACGTAACCACAACTCCGCCGCCTGTGCCCAGAAAATCAAAGACCACCTTAATAGGGTGTGGGCTATGTAGTTGATCCCAGGTGTTGTAACTGTGTCAGCCGGCCCAATGCTGACTCACGGCAATACCCCAATCGCCCGTCTGTTCCAGGGGAAAAGCCACCCTGAAGGCCAAGTCTACCACAACGCCCCCCCCCCCCAGTCAGTCTACCTGGCCGCCTCCCTCAATGACAGCTGCCCCTGACTGGCTTTGCCAGGCTGCACCACAACAGCACCTACCGTTTCTTAACTCAACCACTGTGTTGGCCCTTTTTATAGATATATCACACAATAAATATATAAATATATATATATATATATATATATATATATATATATATATATATATATATATATATATATATATATATATATATATATATATATATATATATATATATATATATATATATATATATATATATATATATATATATATATATATATATATATATATATATATATATATATATATATAGTATATATATATATATATATATATATATATATATATATATATATATCTATATATATATATATATATATATATATATATATATATATATATATATATATATATATATATATATATATATATATATATATATATATATATATATATATTAGTTCTGGAATTAATAAGTGGCTGGGTCTGAAGAAAACACTTTGTTGGTTTTTCTTTATTGTAGAAAATTATAGTTCCACAGGTACTTAGTTCAGTTGAGAATATATTATACCTTCTCTACTAGGGGAAATATCTTAGTGTACGTACACAGGAGAACTTAAGCGAGGTGTTCTCTGGTTAACAAAAAATATGAGTATGATCTCTCCCCTGCCTCTATTAACCAAGAGAGAGTTGAGGAGCAGGCCAAGTATGTTATGATTTGGTTGACCTCGGCTGCCCTCCGGAGTGTGAGAAAGGAAACACGTCAGATATACTGTTCTGCTAACATGAGCTGACCTCAGCCTGACCTCACTCACTCCCCGAAGGAACTGCAACCTCAGCCAGGCATAACGTCAATAGCTGTGGCACAGTTGAATAACTTGGTGAATAATTTGGTATTATACATTTGGGTAAATATTTATTTAATGCAAATGGTGCTGTTATACCGCTCGGCTACCTCCAACCGAGACCTCACGGTTTAAATCCTAGGTGTACCCAATCTTGTTACAAGTGTGCTTTAGCTAAACCTTTTCTTCGTGCACATGCCTTTGCAATTCCTTCCGAAAAGTCTTCTTAGAAACTATTGTGTACCTAGAAGGTATCTTCCTGTAACAAATTATCATAACAATCAAGGAACTCATATGATGGTAGGTATAATGAAGCCAGGTAGGATTATACCGGAAGATAAATATAAAGGAAGAGAATTCTCTAAGTCAGGAAACTGTGTCTCATTAATATAAAATAGAAGTTTAAGCTTATCAGAAACAATATGAAAATTACTGAAACTTATATTTAGGGGAAATGGTATGGGAACCAGTTCAGAAGTAATGTTTGTGACAAATGCAAGATGATGGCGAGTAGGCAAGGTTGTGATTGCATTACTGCTAATTTCACAATCGTCCTGTGCTATATGATAATCTTCTACCACTAAATGTTTGCCCACATCCTGGCATAAAAGCATCATACTGGTTTGATATGTGGAAAAAGAAATATTGCACATTATTGACATGTGCGTGAAACACTAACCTATGTGGTATTGGAGTGTAGGAGGTCGTGGTATAATGTTGTCTAGCACTCAGGATGGATGGAAACTCTAAGGTGGTTTTCTTGTATAATATAAGTTATATGATAGACAGTCTGGTGCTGGAGGTGCCGTGTGGTGAGGAGCTGCTCAGTAGAGACGTTCGGTGAGTAGCGTGTTGAAGGAGGTAGATGTGCAGGAGCTTCGTTAGAGAAGATGTTGCCTGTTGCTGGCCTCCTGGTTGAATGAATGCTGACAGCGTGGAGCTTACTGGAGGAGGTGTTGCTTGTTCAAGAAGAGAGACCAGAATGAGAAAGCTGGTTGGTGAGGAAGCTCAGAGAAGGACAGCTGGTGGGTCGCCATGCTCGCTGGCGGGAGCGAGGACCGCCAGGCAGGCTAGGAGAAGCGAGGGCTGCCAGGCAGCGGCGGAGGAGGAGGTGTTGTGTGTTGTAGAAGAGAGGCTAGAATGAATCTCAATGGAGAGACAGAGCTTATATACCCAGCAGCCGTGAGTCCTCTATGAGTCATGTTGGGAAAACCCGAGAAAGTCGCCGGTCTCTAGTTCCGTTGCTAGGTTACGGTAACATCTGCTTGTCGCCGCTCGCTTGGTTGCTAGGATACTGTGGCATTGGAATGCGGATACGCAGTTGTAGGGGAGAAGTCCACTACAGGAGTGTATTCACATTGTTGTAGAGCTGTAGAGGCATTAGTTTGTAGTATAGCTAATTCACATGTAACCTCAGCAGCCCGTGTGAAAGCGAAAGCATACACCGGAAAAACATGCAAATGTAAATATGTTGACTTACAATTATTTAGGACTTCATGCTTAGTCACAGCAAAATGAAAAATCTTCTGATACTACTATTAGTTCAGTTTGTTTGTTCAAAATTAAAAGATCGTCATTCGCTTTCAGTGGAAATGGTTCCAAATGCCATGCATATTTTCTTTTTTTATAGTGGAATGTGTATTACTATTTCCCTGTGTGTTAATGTTTCTTCTAATAAGGGGTAATAATATTCCACTTTATGCTCCTGAAAGATAGGAGTTAGATGATATTTAGTTTCAGCTAAATGCAAAGCGGCAATGAGTTGACCAACTGTGCATCAACACGACCTAACCCTGCATTTACAAGATCAGCAAAGAGCTTATTATTGGTTTCTATGAAAGCTTGTACCAAGGCCTCAGCTGCATGCATGTGTTCAGTGAAGCAGAGTAACCATTCCAGTGTAGGTTCTGACCATGTGAATCCCTGGACAACGCGTGTTAGTTGATTAGTTTCGTCAACAATAGCATTCAGGTGAGAGTTCAGACTTTGTACTGCCTTGTAGTACTGCTCAATGGCCCTATTGTGTTTCTAAACCGCTTCTGAAACTGTATTCATTTTATTACCTAGTTTAGCTACATTTTCGGCGGTTGCCGTACCAAACAAGGTGTTACTTATTAACCCTACAAAATTAAACACACCACGTTTTTGAAGCCGCTGAGAATGTAAATTTTTTCAGATGTCTTCAGGAGACATAGGTAGCTTTCCCTCCAAGTAATTTACTCGCTTGAGTAGACTATTCATACGGTCGTGTTGAAGAGAGATGGTCTGACGGATTGTTGTAGAGATTGTAGATTGCTGTTTGAGATCTTGTAGAGTTTTCATATCTGTTTCAATGTGGACAGCTATTGACCTCAGATGCACTGGCATGCGCATTAAGTCATGGAGCCCATACTTGACAGTTACAACATCTTGTACTACCAGTACTTTGCCTAGTGGGGCAACTAAAGCTCCGGGTTTGACGACGTCTTCTGGGGATGCGGCTGTTGTCACCGCGCTCCAGACCAACAGTAGTCGTGATATCCAAGCCATGTCTGAAAGAGGCGAGGATAATTAACGATTTTTGTTTGCCGATCGTAGTTTTTGACGATATGCACTGTCTATTGTTACATTTTGTTGAGCAACTGTTGTCGTAGAAGTAGGATGTTCCTGACTGACATTAGGAATCCCTACTAAGTCTCTGCTGACTCTTTTCATTCAATTTACATGTATTATATATCTGTGACATTTGACGTTGGCTCAACTACTTGGAATTAGTTTCCATGTTCTTTCTCTCTAATCAAGTGCAGACCTGTAAATTTAGGCGAGAGTTTTGATATGCGTTCCGGCGCTTTTATCATTACTTTGTTTCCTATTTCTAATTTTATAGGCTACTTTTCCATGGGTGCTTGTGAAAACATTGATGTGCTTCTTGGCATAGTCATCCATGTTGTTCTCAGGTTGAGGGGTTCCTGCTAGTGGATCTATGGTAATCGTTTATCGGTTCCGTAAATTATGTAGTATGGCGATTTGCCTGTAAAGCTATTTATCGATCCATTGATGGACGCTGCAACCTGTGGAAGCCAGTCCTCCCACGAACTATGCATTGGATTCACCACATGTCGGAGAATCTCAAGAATTTTTCTATTTGCACGCTCGACCAACCCATTTGAAGATGGATGGTAGGCGGTTGTGAAGGTTTGTGTGATGTCATATTGTTGACATATTTGCAGCTAAGAGTTGATTCTTAAATTCTGCCCCATTATCCGAGAGTATCATCTAGGTGTAGAAAAAGGACAGATTGGATGAGTGACTAATGCATGAGCCACTGATTCGGCGGACTTGTTCTGCAATGGTGCTAGTACCACAAATTTAGAGAAGTAGTCAATGCAGACAAGTAAGTAACTAGAACCTTGATGGCTTTTTGGTAGTTTCAATAAATCTATCGCAACTGTATCCCATGGACGTTCCGGCGTCGGGTATTCTAAGATTGGGGTAACCTCGGCACCCCTCAAAGTGGAGTCCTGAGTCCCACCTTGTTTAACACTCTCATGCACTCCATTGCATCTCTCCCGTGGCCGACAGAAGTTGTCCACTCAGGATATGCCGACGATGTCCTCCTCCAAGCCCCTGACTACCTCAGCATGCAGGAAGCCCTTGATCTGGTCTCCAGAGAGTGTGATTCACTTGGTTTCCTTCTTTCAACTGCGAAAACAAAAGCCATGTGGCACGGTCGTGTTGTACCTCCACCCCTTCTCTTATCAGGAACGCCCTTGGACCGGGTTAATGAGACAAAATACCTGGGTGTGTATGTAACTCGCACACGTTGTCAGATCCCTGAAGTCCGCTATCTTCGAGACATATGCTTTCGGCGTCTCGCTCCCCTCTCTACCATGTGCAGGGATTCCCTTGGTGCCACCAACCCTGTACTTCTCACCATGTACAAGTCCTTTGTCCGTCTCTGTGTCGACTACGCCGCCCCTGCCCTCGTCAACATTAGTCGGACTGCTGTCAACCGTCTCGAAGTTATCCAGAGGAAAGCTGCTCGTATCATCCTTGGGGCTCCTCAGTGGACACGCTCTACTTCTCTATATACCGAACTTGGTCTTTCCCCCTTACAGGATCGTGTCCAGGAGTTGTACCTAAAAACTGCCGTTTCCATTCTACGGGATCCTCGGGGCAACTATGTCCAAGCCAACCTGACTCCTGCTGTCCGAGGCCGACCTCCATCTAGAAGACAGTGGCGAGGGTCACTCATCCGAGCCCTTCAGAAACACGACCTCCTGCCTGATATTGTTGTCACCCCTGCTGTCGGTTCGTCTCCTTCTCCCTGGCTGGATTTTCAACCTGAAGTGATTGCCCTCGGTGGACCGCTTCTGAAATCCCACGTGAACCCTGTTATTCTCTGCAAATACCACCTCTCCAGGATCGCCCACTGGTCCCCAGGTAGGGTCGTCCTCTACACTGATGGTTCTGTTGACCCCGCTACAGGTCGGGCCGGGGCTGGTGTCTTCATCTCCCGTCCTGATGCCCCTGAGACGATCAAACTGTCTCTCAGAGTTTCTGACGGGGCATCCTCCACTCAGGCTGAACTAATAGCCCTCGTTGCTGCCCTTCTCGCTGAGGAAGAAGCAGATGGTTTCTGCCCCTTGCTTGTCTGCTGCGATTCCAGGTCTGCTCTCGACGGGATCGCATTTGGATCAGGGGAAAATAAGGACCTCATCCTCCGAATACGAGGGTTAACATCCACACTTCAGGATGCAGGCCGTCCTGTGACATTCCTATGGATACCCAGTCATGTCGGTATCTTGGGGAATGAGGCAGCAGATGGCCTTGCCAAGACTGGCTGCAACAAGGCCACACCTGACTACGTTGTTCCTCGAACATTTTACAGCTTAGGACCCAAATTCGCCGCAAACAAAGAGAAGCTCGGGAAGCAGCCATCCCCCTGGACTCCCCACCCACCTGGTACGATGTCCTCCATAAACTTCCTGACCTCTCATATTTCTATGGGAAAGGGTCGCGGAAAGGGAACGTGATTGCTGCCCGTTTCATCATTGGGTATGACTTTGCTTGGGAGATTAGTATCCCCGCATCCCCTGAGCAACGCTCTTGTGCATTATGCAGAAGACCGAACAGCAGCACCCTTATCCACTACAGTACCTCCTAAGATGTCCCCACACACAACGCTTCCGTGACGCCTGACGGAGACACGATGATCCTCCCCATACTGGCCAGATATTATGTAAATAACATTGTGTGTTAAAGGAATATCCTTCCTTCCTTAGGCTTTAGTAAGCCCCTTTATAATATTTATACTGTATATACTTGTCACACTTGCCAGATGCTTCTGGTGTTATTGTACAGGGGTACCTAGTGACAGCACTTGGATCCCGCTTTCTCTATCAAGGAATAAACAACTGAAATTGAAAATTGAAATTGATTGGGGTGGGATCCATCGTTGTTCCCTTGTGTTTTTCACAAGATAAACATTTAGCAATGTGATGCTCGATGTCGGTCCTCAGAGTTTTCCAATAATATTTTTGTCCAATTTCTGTTAGACATCTGTCTTGCCCTGGATGCCCAGCTTGAGGTGCAACATGGAAGAGGGTGAGGATGTATTCCTTTAATGGTGTAGGAATAACAATTTGAGTGATTGACTCTTGTGTTTTCACTGAGCGATATAATGTCATGCCGCAGCTCAAACTGTGAGAGTGGTAGAGGTAATTTGGACAAATTTACCTCATCTCCCGATTCTAAAGCATATATAACCTTGAACCATAGTGGATCCTATAACTGTTCTGCCCTTAACTGTGACATCGGGAACGTAGGTAATGGCGTGACAGGAGCTATGTGTCCAGATAGCGAATCAGCTACCACGTTCGCACGGCCCGGCAAATACTTGAAGCATTTTTTTACACTTTTTGGCCTAATTTATTTAAAAATATCTTTTCCAAAGTGAATTTAAGCGTTTTCTTTACCCATTGGCCTGCCATCTTACGAAAAAAATCCGACCGTCAACTCGTCCATCGGGTTAAAGTTGCTAAGAGTCATGTGACTGCGTAAAACTCTGTGATTGGTTGTGATGTCACTGGTTGGGGGTGAGCTGCAGAGCGCGAAGCAGACAGCTGTGGAGTGTGTGTTGTTACCATCATAAATACAGGATTTGTGACCAAATATAATATTCAAGCAAAGGACAAAGTGTCGTTGGTGCTTCGTGCCAATGTATTGTTCTTATGTACTAATGTATGTCTAAGAGTTGCAATGCTTTTAGTTTTGCATAGCTTTACGAATAAGGAATTACTGCATATCATTTTGCACTTGCTTAAATGTACCTTCTATGTTTCAGTATTCTGTAATCTCATATTGTTATATCTTTTGTTTCAGACACTATTGTATCACTGAAGGACAGCTCTAAGATGAATAAAGCCTAGTTATGTACTGGCAAACTGTGTTTGCCAGTCTTTTCGAATTTGCGCATTTTGTTTATTTTTTTGCGGGAACCTGAGCGCAGTTGTGCAAAAAGCATGATGTTTACCAAGAATGACAAGTTTCCAGACTATGCTTGCAAACTTGTACCTTTGGCTGAACAGACGCCAATCGCTTAATCAGTTAAGTAGATACACCTGTCGCAATGGCACCTGTCACTCCGACTCAGTAACGTATATGCCAAAGAATCTGGCACCAGGTCAAAGCAAATTTGGCATGCAAACATTGCAGTAAGAAAGGACATACGACTGAATACTGTTACCAGCTCCAGCAACGTGGTAATAAAACCAAACACCACATAAACCCTAAGGTAAGATCAAGGCCTCAACAAAACCCACCTCTGTCCCATTCAGAAGTTGCTAGGACCAAGTCTGCAGCTGCTCCGACAGATGATAATTATGTGGTGTTTATTCCACGACTCTACCTCACATGATTCCCAAGACTGTGTAGCAATCCAACGGTATAAGGATTATTTTTTTTTTAACGGGTATTAGCCCACCCGGGCACAGGTTACTTATCCACATCGGAGCCTGGGGGGTGAAATATTAATAATAACAATAATAATTTAATAAGAATAATAATAAAAAAAATAAAAAATAAAAATTACAATAAATAAATACAAATTAAAAAAATCAAGAGTGAGAAACGATATATGTATGTTGCGTTGTCAGTAGTAAGAGAAACAATTGAGACTCTGCAAGTGTGTGTAAATGTGGCAGAAAGTCAGAGCAGTAATGTAGTGGACGTCTCCCCTACAACTGCCTATCCGCATTCCAATGCGACAGTATCCTAGCAACCAAACGAGCGCCCCAGGGGGGGGGGGGCGTCACCAGATGCCACAGTATCCTAGCAACCAGCCACCTGTTACGTCTTCCCTAGCAACGGAGTCGAGAAACCGGCGGGTTTACTTCCCGCTGCTATGTATATAAGCTCTGTCTCTCCATTAAGATTCATTCTGGCCTCGGTTCCTGAACACGCAACACCTCCTCCTCCACCGCTGCCTGGCGGCCCTCGCTTCTCCTCCGCCTGCCTGGCGGTCCTCACTCCCGCCGGCGAGCATGGCGACCCACCAGCTGTCCTTCTCTGAGCGTCCTCACCAACCAGCTCTCTTATTCTACTCTACGTTCCTGAACACGCAACACCTCCTCCAAGCAAGCTCCTCGCTGTCCAGCTCTCATTCAACCTGGAGGCCAGCAACAGGCAACACCTTCTCTAACGAAGCTCCTGCACATCTACCTCCTTCAGCACGCTACTCACCGAACGTGTCTACTGAGCAGCTCCTCACCACACGGCATCTCCAGCACCAGACTGTCTTTCATATAACTTATATTATATAAGAAAACCACCACCTTAGAGTTTCCATCCATCCATCCTGAGTGCTAGACAACATAATATCACGAAACCCTACAAATGGTGACTCCCGGAGATTCGCACTCACACAGGATGGAGGAGAAACTGATCACGCTCCCAGTCTTCAAGCAGCATGGAAGACTGGCTTATCCACACAGAAGCAGCTCTGCTACTCTAAGCAGACACCAGCTCCTCTTCCTGCCCCAAGCACCACATCCTACCGACCCCAGCACACCCGTCCTGCCTCAGACGCCGACCCCGGCCCAGCAGTAACCCCTGCCGCCCCTGACGCGGCCTCTGTTCCTGAGTGCGGACCCACACACCCCTCTTTTCTCCCTCAGGTACTCCCTGCTAATGTCCTGCACCCTGCTGCTGTCGTGGACCCAGCTGCTGTCACGAGCCCTCATCCGCTTCTGCTGACGCAGCCCCTGCTCCTGACCCAGGCCCACACACCCCAGCAGGCGCATCTGACGACTCTGTACCTGCCGTGAGGGAAGCACAACATTCATCGCCTCCACACACCCTTTTTCTCCCTCTCTCCTCCCACAGATAGTGTGTATATAGACAGTTGTATCCAGCGACAGGCTCATCCACGCCATCGCCGTTGTCTCACATGAGGCATGCACCGCCCGTTCTGCCTCACATGTGCTAAGCAACTCTGCAGACAACAAGTCTCCTACACCGCCTGGAGGGAAGGGGGAGTATTGTAGTGGACGTCTCCCCTACAACTGCGTCCGCATTCCAATGCGCATCCTAGCAACCAAACGAGCGGCCCAGGGGGGGGGGGGCGTCACCAGATGCCACAGTATCCTAGCAACCAGCCACCTGCTACGTCTTCCCTAGCAACGGAGTCAAGAAACCGGCGAGTTCCCACGGATTTACTTCCGGCTGCTGTGTATATAAGCTCTGTCTCTCCATTGAGATTCATTCTGGCCTCGGTTCCTGAACACGCAACACCTCCTCCTCCGCCGCTGCCTGGCGGCCCTCGCTTCTCCTCCGCCTGCCTGGCGGTCCTCGCTCCCGCCGGCGAGCATGGCGACCCACCAGCTGTCCTTCTCTGAGCGTCCTCACCAACCAGCTCTCTTATTCTACTCTACGTTCCTGAACACGCAACACCTCCTCCAAGCAAGCTCCTCGCTGTCCAGCTCTCATTCAACCTGGAGGCCAGCAACAGGCAACATCTTCTCTAACGAAGCTCCTGCACATCTACCTCCTTCAGCACGCTACTCACCGAACGTGTCTACTGAGCAGCTCCTCACCACACGGCATCTCCAGCACCAGACTGTCTACCATATAACTTATATTATATAAGAAAACCACCACCTTAGAGTTTCCATCCATCCATCCTGAGTGCTAGACAACATAATATCACGAAACCCTACAGTAACCTGGGACTTGATCAAAAGTTTTGTGATGCCATATGGCAGCAAGTTCTATCATTAGATAACACATTAAGCTTCCAATATCTTCCAAGGCGGTTAGTACCTCCCTGTTTGAAAGCTGCCTACTACCTACTACCTAATGTGAGGTATGATAGACCGCTGCAGCGACAACCACATCGTCACTATTATAAGCAGTCGGAACGAGTTGGACCAGCACCCTGTCTAACTCAACTTGGGATAGGTCTATACCAACGCAAAGCAACACTTCTATTGCAGCTTCGTTGATCACTGCGTTGAGTAAAGCAGAAGTGTTGTCTGTTCTGGTGAGAGTGGATACCAACGCACTTTCCCTAGATATAAATACAGGTGCATGCGTAAATGTACTGTTTTTAAGGTCCTATCAAGAATTACAGCGACGTTCACCTCAACGCAGATTTCAAGTTAGACCTACTGACACCGATCTCTCAGGAGTTTCCGGTACCCAGCTGAACATTCCGGGAGCGGTAACACTACCTCTATGATGTTTTAAGCGAGGTAAACCATTTCCTGCAGAGTTTTTAGCTGACGGATTAACTGGTCTTCCAAAGCTTAAAGTTAAGTGGTACTCAAGCAACTGCCATAGAGTCCCTCCACCATGGGGTACTTCCCAACGAACTCTGAAGATCCCAGTTGAATAACACCACCACACAAATAGCCCTACTGAGCTAGGCACTCATCCACCAATGATGGGGGCTGGTAGTTGTGTGTGGCTTGGTGATCCGGGGTCACCTCGCCGGCCGAGCGTTAGGGTCAGACGGGCTAACTGATCCTACTGGACCTCGGACATCTCTCCAGACATAGTGAATACAACATCCACGCTACAGACACGGCCTAGGCTGCGTTAGGGACCTGTATGGGTGAAGGGGCGAGCACTTACTAACTGTGACAACGACATCGCGTTTCAGGGGACGTTAAAGACGTAAACATTACTTCACTCAAAGCATATCAACTACGTTACTGTAACATTTGCACAATCAACTAGTAATTGGGTCAAATCACTTAAAGAAGGGCGAATTACAACACGAAGTGGAATGGCCTACCTGTATGGATGAAGGGAAGGGCACTTACTAACCGTAGAAATGCCCGCGGCACCCTCACTCAAAATAGGCCAGTGAGTCCACCTACTTCTATTTCGATGAATTACTTTACTGTACACTCTGACGTTGAAACTGAGACTATGAACTCAGTTTCATTCCCTACTATTATCTTCACTAACAATGCTCTGACTGAGCTATCAAAAGCAAAAATTAAATTGATTACAAAGGGTTGGATGGCAACAGGTCCCAACATACAGCGTCTTGCTACGAAACCCACGGATTAGATTCAAAGTTTCCTTCAGACAATGACGGCCTCTCGATGACGTCAACAAGGAAACAGAGAAAACGGAGGACATTTCCACTGGGGGACTAAGAAGGTTTTGTGGACGTTGAAGCGTAATATGAATCCTGAAGGTTTTTAGGTTAGCCGTCATCACGATCATGACAATGTTGCAGATTATGGAGCCCTACATCAAGGTGTATCACGACAACATCAACACAGCCCAAGCCAGTGATAGTGACAGAGACAGACAGTGATGGTGACTTTGAGGGATTTGTCAGGGAGGCCCTGATAAGTGTGGATGACAGAGATGGTGATTCACCTGAGGGCCAGTAGCCTGCCCTCTGCCTCGGAACCAGCCTCCATTCCCGTACGCCGACCCATCTCTTCTACTAACGTACAGTAAGTGTTAAACCTAACCTTGATTTTTTCTAACCTAACCTACCATGACATATGTGCTAAACCTTGATTTTTCTTTTACCTGGTACAGTATATTATTCTCTTATTGATATTTCTCTTCTATATTATATGTGTGTGCATACCATCATAAAGTTAAGGTGTTATTTTTACTAAAACGTATGTATTGTGTCAGGAAAAAGTGGAGTTTGGGGGTCGGCCCAGTCTCTATTTCAATTAATCCCATATGTTCTGTTGTTCACTTTACGTGTTTCCCGCTTTACGCGGGCCTCAGTGGGTTCAATTGACCGCGTAAAGCGAGGTATTACTGTACCTGTATATTGTTTCTCACTTTTGAAAAAACAATAATTTTTGTATTTCTTCATGGTTCTTTATTATTATTATTATTATTATTATTATTATTATTATTATTATTATTATTATTATTATTATTATTTTTACAGTGTTGTTCTTATTATTATTATTGTCATTATTTTATTTTCAATTTTTTATTTTTTATTATAAATTTTATTTACTATGAATTATTATTATTATTATTATTATTATTATTATTATTATTATTATTATTATTATTATTATTATTACCCCCCAGGCCCTGTAAAAAAAAAAAATATAACACTGACATAATGCCGCCACACTAGACGCATTTTACCACCCAGTGTGCGAGAGAGACCCACACAAACTATTCCCATGCCAGGAATTGAACCCGTGCCTACTGGGTGAAAGACATGTATCCTTGCCACTAGACCACATGGTATCTACACCACATGGTATCTACACCACATGGTATCTACACACACACACACACACACACACACACACCATTTGAAAATAAAGCTCTTTCTAATTTTCTTTTTTATGTGTTTTAATTCATGTAATTCTTGCAATTTCTAACTTCCATTCTTTGATGTCACTTGAGTTGCTGCGTCATTATGTGCTAAATTACGAAAGCCATGTAAATGATCCAACCTTAGTGATCAACATAGTCTGTCAGTTCATTATCTAATAATAATAATAATGGTTGCCCCTCGTGTAAAAAGGATAGCCGGCCCAATGGCCACCTAGGCGTGAATTTGTTTAAGATGTAGAAGCTGTCGCCAACACAACAACCACACCCTAAGTTAACGAGCTGCATGACCCAAGAAAACCAGACAACTCGTCAACTGCATTGGCTAACCATTACCCTGGAATACGATCCACAAATCAAATAACATTCAGGTTCCCAATTACTGCTGGGTAGACAGAGGCAATTGACGTAAAGAAACTTAACCATAGCAACACTACCATGTTCATACTGCACTCAGTCTCCTTATCTCCTGAGGACGTGTACCACTTCCTCCTGTATAAGGGAGACTCTTAACAATTTGCCAAACTTTTGCATGTAAGAGTCCACAAGCGATCCGAAAATATATTTTTGGATATAACCAATTTTGCAAAGCAATTCCAAATTTCTTCCAAATCTCATCAGCTTCTTGTGACCTTTATTCTCTCCCAGTCATTATCAATTTGCTGTTTCAGACTTTCCCTGTCACTTCTTGCAATACAACTGTTTCCTGTTTCTCTCTCTCGTTAAGTTTCCGTGGCTCTCAATATATATTGACAAATGAGAAAGTGGGAAAAAGGATTACAAATAGAATCATTTAACAGTTTTTACCAGAAAATATCCAAAGCAAAACCAAATATAGTATCACAGCAGTGTACCCACAAAGTATTTTCCTTGTTAAGGCCGGCAAGATATTGTGCAAGCGTAAATCTTGCATTTAAAAAAATCTTACTGGGCATCTAAATAAATGAGAATATATTCTAAAATATAAATTGATCTGGTTACCTAATGTAAAGGCATTAAATAAAAGAAAGTAATGTTTCAATAATGTTAGTATAATGCACAAATGCAGTATGACTGTAGAAACACTATACAGAAATCTATAGACTATACTGCTCAAATAATAATAATATACACAAAATACATTATATACACAATAAAATAATACATGGCCATGCAGAGGTAAACATGTCAAATTATTTGACATGATTTATACGTGAAACATGAATGAAGTAAATTGTGGGAAAAGATTACAACATGAAATTTGACAAGAAATATGTGTTGTAAAATACTGTACCTAGACAAGACTGGAGTACAGTACTGTACATGCTGCAGCTTACACAATGTAGTGCAGTACAGAGAAACATTTATTTAATAGAGTATATGGAGAGGATAGTCTGTTATATCGAGGGTTTATTTGATATGAAACCTCCATATAATGGATTATATGGAGAAATAAGTCCATTATATAGGGGTTTCACTGTACAGTACATGATTGCCATATAACAGTGATCAACAAGATGTCCGTTGCTCGTCACGCTATTCAAGAGTGAAGTGCTTCCCCGTCTGGAGTACTGTCACCCCGTTTGGTCCCCGAGGTATGCTAAAGACTGTCAACTGATTGAAAATGTCCAAAGGAGGGCCCAGTACTTGCTAACAGTGCATGACAGACCGCCCAAGCGGCTAACGAGCTGATCAGTGGTGAAGAGGATAAAAGTAAGTAAAAGTCACACTTTACTTACTCACGATAACACTGTTCATTATACTGTGAATTGTACACATCCCAGTTAAAAATCCATGTACAATAAATATAATTTGCATCATTTCATTAGTATAACCTGGATTATATGCAGTGCTCAACAGGTCAAAATTAATTACTGTATACAAGATGAGGTAATTTAATTTAAACTCCAGATATGACCCCTTAAACCCCAGATATAATCCTTTAAACCCCTTCTATAACCCCTTAACAATACCGTTTGCTCTTTTAAAATCAGTGGTTTAAATAAGACACAAGATTATGATAACTAAAAGAGAAGGAAAATTATTATGGCACTGATTTGGAGGCGACATTGTTCACCCGATACTACCAACTCTTACAGGCTCTTCCCCACATGTTTACTAAAGGAACTCGATTTTGACCATAGTGAGTATTACCTGGAGTAAAACACAGGTAGAGGGAGATAATCATCCTTAGGTCTATTTAACATGGCCTTAGCTTTCTACATCATATAAAGAATGTGATAAACTAAATTATGTTATATGTGTGAATGCTTTCGAAAGAGGAGTTCAGAGGATGACAAAAACTATTAAATTTTTACTAAACTGTCTCCAACATATATCAAAGAACAACAACAAATCACCTTTTTCAAGCCCAAAATTATAAACCTGTCAATACAGGCATCCCCTATGTTGCAGAAGGGTTCAGTTCTTGAAAATTTTATCCGTAATGCAGGACCAATTTTCCCATTGACTCCCATTTTATAATTTGAGATGCATATAATATAAGGATTTTTTTTCAGCCAAAAACATAATACAAGCAAGGGGAATTTTTTTGGGGAGGGGGGCATATCCCAAATTTTGGGCTCATAATTTCCAAATCCTGTAAGCTCGAATTTCTGTAACCCATGTTTCCGTAATGCATGGGGATGCCTGTATTAAAACCCAATGTTCAAGTAAAAAAAAATATATATATATAAATTTTCCATAACATTATTAAGACTTTGAAACACTACCCACATTCATACTAAACGGGGTAAGACTTTTACAGTGTGAAACTTAAGTGATTTAGGAGACGAAGGTGTTTTAAGACATTAAGCTACTCCTGAGTCTTGACCCTATGTGTTATTACTGAAAATGTTAAATAATTAATAATACCATATCTCAATTACTGATGTGTTCTTATATTATGATAGATTTATGATAACACTTTTAGCAATTCAGTGAAACCTCTATAATGGCAAACTCCTGTCTCCACATCCTGTAATCTATTAGATGGGGCTTTATATATAACAGATCATCGATATGTTATTAGACAGGTTACTTGTGCTGCCATAATTTGTGATTTGTTTAATGTTAGTGATATTATGTTATGCTGTACCAATAACTTATGCTTTTATTATGCTTACTAATAGTTGTTTGTTTTGCTGTTTCACAAATGACCTGAGTTTATTATAGAGACTGTTAATAAAGTTAAATTGTTGTGTGGTTTTTACTGCCCTGCACATGACCAGACATCTGTCAACCATTTTAATTGTTTAGCTATTTCGAAGTTCAATTATTGTTAATGTTTCAAATAAAAGTTATGAAAGTACATGAGATGGAGGTTTCACATATAACAGGCCCTCGGTATAACGATTTTTCCTTTCCATATACTCGTAGTCCGTTAAATAGAGGTTACACTAGACTTGAAACAAAAACTTTTATATGCCATCTGAGTAAATACAACCAGGATATTTAACTTTCAGTACAATATAAATCTATTACTACTTGGGTGCAGAAAGACACAGACTCACACATACAACTGATGGGTTCGTATTACAATACATAGAGGCCTAGAACTCTTTAACTATGGAGTCAAATAGTCAGCCAAATATCAACACACACACACACACACACACAAATAAAAAAAAAAGCCTTCGGAGTTCCTGCGCCCAAGCTCCTCAGTGTTTGCTCAACACTCATAATTCCCAAGTTAACCTATGCCTCCCCTGCCTGGTTTTCCTCCCTAAATTCCACACAATGAAACACCTAGAAAAAGTGCAAAAGAGGGCATGCAAGATTATTCTCTCCCCTTCCTACTCCACACATCAAGAAGCACTCAACACACTGACCCTCTCGGCTCTCTCTGACCATCACCACGACCTCATCTGCAAATTTGGTGAGAAGCTTCTGCACCATCCTCGACACCGGCTCCTACTACCCCCCGAGATCCCTCGTCCAAGAATTGCTGTTCAACACCATAACTGCATCCAGCCTATTCGAGCACGAACTGATGGCTATAAGAACAGTCCAGTCCCAACCACTGTAAAAATTATCAATAACTTGTAATCAACCAGTGTAGTCACTCCCAGTCAATCTTACCTTGTTGCACTGTCACTATGTTGAAATGCCCTGTAGTAAGACCTTCTCCCCACCTAGTCATTATATATTAACCTGTACACGAGGAATCTACTGACCATCTAGTTGTCACGTGTATTGGTACAGCTGAGTACATTATTTTTCATCTTTGTATATATGTTTTTGTGTCTATTTTATTTTAAGTATAACATAAAAAATCACTTGCATATTTTTCATGTCCTAATATTTAAACTGTGTTGGGTAATGTCTTGTTAACCATGAGTGTGGTATCAACTATTCAATTAAGCCCAGTGATGCTGTAAGAACTAATCCTACAGTAAATAGTCACTTGTAAAGTTTACTGTATAATACAAACAGATTGTCACTTGTTACATAATTGGGCATGAGTTTACAAGGTATTATAACTAAATTAATTCAACCAAAACGCCCCTAGACACACACAGGTAAAGAAATTATTTAAATTTTGAGATTAAAATAAAAGTAATGGTTAAAATAAAGTGACTTAAGACATTTGCCTTCTTGATTGCTCAGTTTCCATAACACTAGGAATAACCACAATACAGTTACATAATAGATGATGGTGTGTTACTAGCAATAACCACAATACAGTTACATAATAGATGATGGTGTGTTACTAGCAATAACCACAATACAGTTACATAATAGATGATGGTGTGTTACTAGCAATAACCACAATACAGTTACATAACAGATGATGACGTGTTACTAGCAATATCCACAATACAGTTACATAATAGATGATTAACAGATGATGGATGTGTTACTAGCAATAACCACAATACAATTGCACAATAGATAATGGATGTGTTACTAGCAATAACCACAATACAGCTACAGAATACTGTATTAGTTTCCCAGTATGAACATTATGGTATCACAGTTGTGTGGGTCACAGGGGTCAGGTAGGGTGTGGGTCACAGGGGTCAGGTAGGGTGTGGGTCACAGGGGTCAGGTAGGGTGTGGGTCACAGGGGTCAGGTAGGGTGTGGGTCACAGGGGTCAGGTAGAGTGTTGGTCACAGGGGTCAGATAGAGTGTGGGTCACAGGGATCAGGTAGAGTACAGTATTAAAGTGAGCAGTTTGCCCATATGCCACTTCCCTCACAGCCAGCCTTTCACACTGAGTACAGCTGTATAATATATCAACATAATTAAGGGTTTAATAGGCTTTTGTGATGTGACTTGAGAACCTGACCACCATTTAAAACATTGTGTTTATGAGTAATTGAGTTCCAAGTTCAGAACGATTTTTTTTTGGAAAGTTAGTCCATTCGTAACCCATAAGTTAGGGACTTACTGTAATACATTACAACTTCCGCTCAACTTGAACAAAATTTCTAAACAGGTTTCACTGTTTTACATGAAGCACTAATACTTCTCCCTCCCCCACACACACATTATACTGTATACAGTATATATATATATATACAGCTAGACCCCGACTTACGACTGCTACGACTTACGACCGTCGGGACTTACGACCGCCGCAGATTTTTTATTAATTTTTTTTTTCTTTTTTCTCAAATGACACGCATTTTCTATACCGAAACGTTTCCAGTTAATGTAGTCTCCATGTATAATTAGACAATTATGGGGGCCCCATGTGCATTCAGCTGACTACATTAAAGGTAAGTGCTCAGTCACACTGTATCCATTCCTTATTATTTATTACTTTCACTGTACTGTATCCATTCCTCATTATTCATTACTTTTTCTGTACTGTATTTCATTGTAGATTTTTTATTAAAAAAAAAAAAAAAATTTATCTATGTCGGACTTACGACCTGGATTTGGGTCCCTAACCCCGTCGTAAGTCGGGGTCTATCTGTATATATATAGCTAAATTGGTTTGATTCACAACCAGTATTCACTCAATAATAAATTAATGCACAAGAAGGTGAACTCACTGATGATGAAACAACTTATGGGCACATTGAAATAACCCACTCCACACTGAATGCCAAGAATTAGGAGACCAACACCTTGAGGAGAGCATTGTGACAGTACCAACCCTGGAAGATGTTTGGGGTACATTCAGCATGCCACACGTGTCCAGTACTTGCCAGCAGTGTGTAAGAGAGAACTGACCGACAGCCTCACAGGCTACTAAGCTGACAACTGGTGAGCATGGTAAAATAAAATAAAACCTTATACCATAATTCAACACTGTGTGTGTAGCTACATGCCATCAGTATCGCAGAATCTTGATAAATATTTTTAGATACCTTAAAAAAACCGATTTATCATAATAATTACATAGCTGAGTAAATATAAGACCAGCCTGTGTTATGCTGTCATTATTGCATCACTTAAAACAAGGTACGGATCACTTAACACACTTCAGAAAAGATATGGATCACTTAACACACTTCAGGCAAGGAACGGATCACTTAATACACTTCAGGCAAGGAACAGATCACTTATTACACTTCAGGCAAGGAACGGATCATTTAACACACTTCACATAAGGTATGGATCAGTTAATGCACTCCATATAAGGTATGGATCACGTAACACTTCAGACAATATAAGGATCATTTAACACACTTCAGGCAAGGTATGGATCACATTCTGAGAGTTAAGACAACACATGCTAAATATATTTATTACATGTCAATTTTGCATTAGCCTTCTGTAGGATGAATCTCGTTACACTTTCAACAAAAATGAAACAGAAGTCCCATGTATAAAACTGGCAGTACTGTGTATAAAACTGTCAGGTATAAAACTGACAGTGCTGTGTGTAAAACTGACAGTGGTGTGTGTAAAACTGGCAGGTATAAAACTGGCAGTGCTGTGTATAAAACTGACAGTGCTGTGTGTAAAACTGGCAGTGCTGTGTATAAAACTGGCAGTGCTGTGTATAAAACTGACAGTAATGTGCATAAAACTGATAGTGCTGTGTATAAAACTGACAGTAATGTATATAAAATTGACAGTGCTGTGTATAAAACTGACAGTGCAGTAATGCGTATAAAACTGACAGTCATGTATATAAAGAACTTGTAACAATTTTCAGTTGTGGTAGTCAAGCTACTCCTTTTCTGTGTAATCTTATGTTTCGAAATGTGATTCAAATGTTTGTAAAATGGGGATAAGCAAAATGACGTTGCAATCACTCTTACCAACCCTGTCGAGACAACAGGAGAGGTGGTGTTCATTTTGAAATATATCGAACAAATGGATAAAAAATAATTTATGGTCCAACTGTACACTTAATACTGTACTCTAGACATGAGAAAGCTAATTGGCTACAGATGGACAGACCAAACACCTTTGGTCAAATAGACAATAAATGGTAGTACAAGCAATGTACACACACTGCAAAAAGTATCTTTACAGAAGGGTCTGAAGAATTTCAAAATGAAAACTGCGACTCCTGTTCGTTGCATCATATTGTCTAACATAAAATCATTGAGATAATTTTTGGAACAAGTACAGTACATATATAAAACAAATTAGATTATTTTAAAGTTCTGCTGAAAGTTTCAGCACAAGTTACTTACCAATTATGCTTTAATTTTCAAAAGGAATGGAAACATTTCATGACACAACAAAGGCTAATATGATTTAGGTCAGTGATGAAGCCAATTTATAATAATTAAAGCACTAGAATACCGGTAGGTAGCGGTTACAGCTGCTAGGTCATAATGGTGTGTCTATCTTCTACACTGTCAACACTTACAATAGAATTAAATTTTTAAAAACGAAATAATTGTACAAAACTCATTTAGTGTAGTGTAGTGTAACATAGTGTAGCATAGCAAAGTGTAGTGTAGCATAATATTGTAGTGTAGTGTAGGATAGTGTATAGTAGGGTAGTGTAGTGTAATGTTGTGTAGCATAGGGTAGTGTAGTGTAATGTAGTGTAGCATAATACTTTAGTGTAGTGTAGTATCTTACAAAGTCATCTAAGAACTCTATACCCTTCATTTATCACCAAGTCAACAAGGATGATCAGCTGGACATTTACTGTACTTCAGGCACTTACTGCACCTCTCATGAACCAATATTAAATCTTTTATTTATTCTTAACTCTTTCACTGTGGCTGTCCTGTACACCTGACAATATCTTAATCTGTATGTTGTGATTGTGATACTTATGGGTCGGATACTAAAGATAAATATATACCTAGCACTCTGAAAAACAACTGGGGGTTATAAATCCTTTCTGTTGGCATCACTCGATTCTACCATAAACATAGATGATATTTGCTTTAATTGTGGTAATGGTCAGTATCCATCAAGAACACAACCATTGTAGTCCCTAGGCAGCGGCTCAAAATGTGAAGGAAAAAATTATAAAGGAAGAATATATAAATATTTCAAGTTCTTGTGATTATAACTGGTCCAACCAACATGTAGAAGAGTGACAGAAACCTGGACATGGGAATCAACGCACGTCACGCCACACCATTACTCATATAACTTAATACATTCAGGGAGACTGAGGCATGTTCAGTAACTCAGGGTGACTTTACACTTTATGGAGACCTAATGTTTGGAAAAACTGCTACAGAGGGAAATAATCAAATCTTTTTGGCCTTCCACAGTGAAAGGTTTAATAAAATAATAAATATTTTTTTTTTACCATACCATTAAATATATGGCCTTTCCTGACAACAATTTTGTATACGGTGACCTGACATGACCTTATTGGTACTCTTACTTCTGGCCTTGTATACAGTGACCTGACATGACCTTATTGGTACTCTTCTGACCTTGTGTACAGTGACCTGACATGACCTTATTGGTACTCTTACTTCTGACCTTGTATACAGTGACCTGACATGACCTTATTGGTACTCTTCTGACCTTGTATACAGTGACCTGACATGACCTTATAGGTACTCTTCTGGCCTTGTGTACAGTGACCTGACATGACCTTATTGGTACTCTTACTTCTGACCTTGTATCCAGTGACCTGACATGACCTTATTGGTACTCTTACTTCTGGCCTTGTATACAGTGACCTGACATGACCTTATTGGTACTCTTCTGGCCTTGTGTACAGTGACCTGACATGACCTTATTGGTACTCTTACTTCTGACCTTGTATACAGTGACCTGACATGACCTTATTGGTACTCTTACTTCTGACCTTGTATACAGTGACCTGACATGACCTTATTGGTACTCTTCTGGCCTTGTGTACAGTGACCTGACATGACCTTATTGGTACTCTTACTTCTGACCTTGTATACAGTGACCTGATATGACCTTATTGGTACTCTTCTGACCTTGTATACAGTGACCTGACATGACCTTATAGGTACTCATACTTCTGGCCTTGTGTACAGTGACCTGACATGACCTTATTGGTACTCTTACTTCTGACCTTGTATACAGTGACCTGACATGACCTTATAGGTACTCATACTTCTGGCCTTGTGTACAGTGACCTGACATGACCTTATTGGTACTCTTACTTCTGACATTGTATACAGTGACCTGACATGACCTTATTGGTACTCTTCTGGCCTTGTATACAGTGACCTGACATGACCTTATTGGTACTCTTCTGGCCTTGTATAGTGACCTGACATGACCTTATTGGTACTCTTACTTCTGACCTTGTATACAGTGACCTGACATGACCTTATTGGTACTCTTCTGACCTTGTATACAGTGACCTGACATGACCTTATTGGTACTCTTACTTCTGACCTTGTATACAGTGACCTGACGTGACCTTATTGGTACTCTTACTTCTGACCTTGTATACAGTGACCTGACGTGACCTTATTGGTACTCTTCTGACCTTGTATACAGTGACCTGACATGACCTTATTGGTACTCTTACTTCTGACCTTGTATACAGTGACCTGACATGACCTTGCTGGTACTCTTACTTCTATATAAGCTTTATACAGTGACCCCAATGGTCTTGGCTATACTGATGACTATATAGTAACATTAAATGACCTCATCTATATTTTGGTTCTATATAACCTTGCATGCATTTTTAATTAGCTGTTTCTTGCTTGATTTCTTCTTTCCACTGAGTGTGATTGTATCCCCCTTCTTTAGTTTTGCTGGGTTGCCGAAGATATCTGAAAAAGTAAGATACGTTAGTTCACTATTAAATTCCTTTACTGGTAATCTTCATCTTGCAAGGGAATGGCCAAGGTTTTAATTTGAATATTCAGAACACTTGTAAGTAGGCAGGTAATCTTTGATTACTGAGGGAATAGCTAAGAGGGCACAACTGTAGTAAGTCCTACGTATAAAGCCCGGCTCCTACTCTGTAAAAGTGGGTTGATGTTAAGAAGAGTACACAGCCACAGAATCGGCTTCAAACTCGTCTGATGGCATCTGGGACAACAGAGCCGTGTTTTCCCCTGGATTCTGCTGCATTTTCTGGGCTAGTGCGCTGCTTCTCCAGAGGATAACAGGCGAGAGCTTTTGCAGACTGACGTTCCTACTGACAGTGTAAGAGCCCGAACTCAAGGGTAGCACTCTGAGGGCTGCTTCTTCATCAGGTTGCATATTACCATAGTCAGCTTTAACACGTGTTGCACAAAGAAGGGTGGCCCTGAGGCTGGAGGTGGTAGGTCACCCTGACCCCATTGGAATGCATTTGCTACATTATCAAGTTTGGCATCAGACAAGTAACTGGCTTAGCAATGGAGAGCAGCGGGACTATATCCATGTCTTATTAACCTAACTATAAGCCAAAGATCCTTAATTAACCTGGTATGCATGAAGCATCTACACACTGTAAGATCACCTATTCAAGGTAACAGCATGAAAGCAAAGTAGAGCTACGTGACATACTGAGTAGATAGGTTCAGAATGTTGATACTATGCGGGGTGAGCTCAGGTGAGATTGTTGAGACACTGAGCTATAAAATGGTAAATGTATGTTGTATACAAACAAGTAGATGGAAATGAGGAAAAGCGAGTTGATAGATGGCAAGAAGGACATCTACAAACCCTGCAGGTGATGTGAGGATCTTGACTGAAGTACTTGTGGTAAAAAAGAAGCTGTTCTATCAATTAGTTCCCTAAATACACAGCACACCGGTGATCCAATACTCTAACTAATTTACTTCTAAAACTGAAAACATTCTTTCCTTTAATCTTTTTATTTAAATTATAATCGCGAGTGATTTCAATGTCCACAATATACACTGGTTCTATTTATTACTCTCCTCCACTACAAGCAGACACATCTAAATTAAATTCCTTATAATTGTCGATGGTTTCATTCAATTAAATACAAACATAACCTCACTCTCCCATGACCAGGACAAACCCTAGATTATTTCTTCTCTACTAGGTCCAACTCTTAAAGTATTATTTGGTCCCTGCAGCACGTTACCATTGTATTAGTTGTGCATTCTACACTCTCTAGTCCTCCTCAATAACACAGTCTGAGGGAATTTGACCTTATATTTCATTCTCTCATTTATCAACTCTCTCTCTATATCTTCCCAATCCTCATTCTCTCCAACTCTCTCTACCTCTCCCATATTCACTCTCTCCGACTCTCTCTCTCTACCTCTCCAATATTCACTCTCCCCAATGCTCTCTCTCTCTACCTCTCACATATTCACTCTCCCCAATGCTCTCTCTCTCTACCTCTTCCATATTCACTCTCTCTCTCTACCTCTCCCATATTCACTCTCCCCCGACGCTCTCTCTCTCTACCTCTTTCATATTCACTCTCTACCTCTCTCATATTCACTCTCTCTGACTCTCTCTCTCCCATATTCACTCTCTCTCTCTACCTCTTCCATATTCACTCTCTCTCTACCTCTCTCATATTCACTCTCTCCGACTCTCTCTCTCTCTCTCTACCTCTTCCATGTTCACTCTCTCTCTACCTCTCCTAACTCTCTCTCTCTCTCTTCCATATTCCTCTCTCTCTGCCTCTCCCATATTCAACCTCTCCGACTCTCTCTACCTCTATCATTCTCTCTCTCTACCTCTCCCATATTACTCTCCCCAACGCTCTCTCTCTACCTCTCCATATTCCTCCCCCAACACTCTCTCTCTCTACCTCTTCCATATTCCCTCTCTCTCTCTACCTATCTCATATTCACTCTCTCTGACTCTCTCTCTCCCAAATTCACTCTCTCTCTCTACCTCTCCCATATTCACTCTCTCTCTACCTCAATCATATTCACTCTCTCCAGCTCTCTCTCTCTCTACCTCTCCCATATTCACTCTCCCCAACGCTTTCTCTCTCTACCTCTTCCATATTCACTCTCTCTCTACCTCTCCCATATTCAACCTCTCCGACTCTCTCTCTCTCTACCTCTATCATATTCACTCTCTCCAACTCTCTCTCTCTACCTCTCCCCTATTCACTCTCCCCGACGCTCTTTCTCTCTACCACTTCCATATTCACTCTCTCTCTACCTCTCCCATATTCGCTTTCTCTGACTCTCTCTCTCTACCTTTTCCATATTCACTCTCCCCAACGCTTTCTCTCTCTACCTCTTCCATGTTCACTCTCTCTCTACCTCTCCCATATTCAACCTCTCCGACTCTCTCTCTGTACCTCTCCCATATTCACTCTCTCTCTACCTCTTCCATATTCACTCTCTACCTCTCCCATATTCACTCACTCTCTCTACCTCTTCCATATTCACTCACTCTCTACCTCTCCCATATTCACTCTCTCCGATTCTCTCTCTCTCTACCTCTCTCATATTCTCTCTCTCCAACTCTCTCTCTCTACCTCTCCCATATTCACTCTCTTTCTCTACCTCTCCCATATTCACTCTCCCCAACGCTCTCTCTCTCTACCTCTTCCATATTCACTCTCCCCAACCTTTCTCTCTCTACCTCTTCCATATTCACTCTCTCTCTCTACCTCTCCATATTCAACCTCTCCGCTCTCTCTCTCTACCTCTCCCATATTCACTCTCTCTCTACCTCTTCCATATTCCTCTCTACCTCCTCCTCCACTATTCACTCACTCTCTACCTCTCACATATTCCTCTCTCGACTCTCTCTCTCTACCTCTCCCATATTCCTCTCCCCAGACCTCTCTCTCTCACCACTTCCTAATCACTCTCTCTCTACCTCTCCCATATTCACGCTCTGACCTCTCTAACATCTTCCATTCACTCTCCACCTCCTCTCATATCTCACCTCACCAACCTCTATCTCTCCCATTCCACCTCCTGACGCCTCTCTCACCTCCAATCACTCTCTCACCTCTCTCATATTCACCTCCAACTCTCTCTCACCTCTCCCATATTCACTCTCTCACCTCCCATATTCACTCTCCCGATTCTCTCTTTACCTCTCTATTCACTCTCTCCAACTCTTACCTCTCCCATATTCACTCTCCCCAACACTCTCTACCTCTTCCATATTCACTTCTCTTTCTCTCCCATATTCAACCTCTCCGACTCTCTCTCTCACTTCTATCATATTCACTCTCTCCAACTCTCTCTACTCCTCTCCCCTATTCACTCTCCCCTGACGCTCTTTCTCTCTACCTCTTCCATATTCACTCTCTCACCTCCCATATTCGCTTTCTCTGACTCTCTACCTTTTCCATATTCACTCTCCCCAACCTTTCTCTCTCTACCTCTTCCATATTCACTCTCTCTCTCTACCTCTCTCCCATATTCAACCTCCGACTCTCTCTCTTACCTCTCCCATATTCACTCTCTCTACCTCTTCCATATTCACTCTCTACCTCCCATATTCACCACTCTCTCTACCTCTTCCATATTCACTCACTCTCTACCTCTCACATTCACTCTCTCCGACTCTCTCTCTCTCCTATATACTCTTCTCCGACTCCTCTCTCTACCTCTCCCATATTCACTCTCCCCACTGCTTTTCTCTCTCACTCTTCCATATTCACCACTCTCTCACCTCTCCCATATCACTCTCTCCGACTCCTCTCTCTACCTCCCCATATTCACCTCTCCAACCTTTTCTCTCTCTCTAACTCTTCCATATTCACTCTCTACCTCTCTCCCATATTCACCTTCTGACTCTCTCTCTCTACCTCCCATATTCATCTCTCTCTCTACCTCTCCATATTCACTCTCACTTCCCTCCATATTCACTCACTCTCTCCACCTCTCCCATATTCACCTCTCTCCGACCTCTCTCTACCCTCCCATATTCACTCTCCTCGACGCTCTCTCTACCACTTCCACATTCTCTCTCTACCTCTCCATATTCACTCTCTCTGACTCTCTCTCTAACATCTCCATATTCACTCTCTACCTCTCTCTCATATTCACTCTCCAACTCTCTCTATCTCTCCCATTCACTCTCCCCGACTCCTCTCTCACTCTTCCATATTCACTCTCTCTACCTCTCTCCATATTCACTCTCTCCAACCTCTCTCACCTCTCCCATATTCACTCTCTCTCCTCCCATATTCACTCTCTCCGATTCTCTCTTTACTCCTCTCCCATATTCACTCTCCAACTCTCTCACTCTCTCCACACCACTCTCTCCCAACACTTCTCTCTCTACCTCTTCCATATTCACCTCTCTACCTCTCCCATATTCACTCTCTCCAACTCTCTACCTCTCCCATATTCACTCTCCCTGACTCTCTACCTCTTCCATATTCACTCTCTCTACCTCTCCCATATTCACTCTCTCCGACTCTCACCTCTATCATATTCACTCTCTCCAACTCTCTCTCTACCTCTCCCATTCACTCTCCCGACGCTCTTCTCTCTCACCTCTTCCATATTCCTCTCTCTCTACTCCTCTCTCCTCTCTCTCTCTCCCCTCTCTCCTCTCTCCTCTCTCTACTCCTCTCTCCTCTCTCTCTCTCTCTCCTCCCTCTCTCCTCTCTCCTCTCTCTCTCCTCTCTCCCCTCTCTCTCTCTCTCCCTCTCTCCTCTCTCTCTCTCTCTCTACTCTCTCCTCTCTCTCTCTGCTTCCTCTCCTCTCTCCTCTCTCCTCCCTCTCTCTCTCTCCTCTCTCCTCCTCTCTCTCTCTCTCTTCTCCTCTCTCCTCTCTCTCTCTCTACTTCCTCTATCTCTCTCTCTCTACTCCTCTCTCTTCTCTCTCTCTCTCTCCCTCTCTCCTCTCTCCTCTCTCTCTCTCTCCCTCTCTCCTCTCTCTCTCTCTCTCTACCTCTTCACTCTCTCTCTCTCTCTCTCCTCTCTCCTCTCTCTCTCCTCTCTCCTCTCTCTCTCTCTCCCCCTGGAAGTGACGTAGCTGCCCTGGAAGTGACGTAGAAGCTGCTCTGGAAGTGACGTGTAGCTGCCCTGGAAGTGACGTAGTTGCTCCTGGAAGTGACGTAGCTGCCCCTGGAAGTGACGTAGCTGTTTCTGGAAGTGACGAAGCGTTCCTGGAAGTGACGTAGTTGCCTGGAAGTGACGTAGCTGCTTCGAAGTGACGTAGCTGCTCTGAAGTGACGAAGCGAATAATATTATCTCCTGATGATTCTATTAAGGCTTATTAACCATATTCATTAAGTAGAGAGATGGTGGCGCTAATGGTGGTTTGGTTTATGACTGAAACTTACTTTACTGTGCCATTTTGGGTGTTATTTATTGAATTGGCTGACGACACTAAAGAGAGAGATTACACACACACACACACACACCACACACACACACACACACACACACACACACACACACACACACACACACACACACACACACACACAGCTTTCTCTATAAATACGCAGGTAGGTTATGTGCTTTTTAAAATGGGTTGTATAAACAGGTGAGTTAAAAAGCTGGATGGGTTTATGTTAGGTGAGGAGGTGGTGAGGTGAGGTGAGGAGGTGGTGGTGAGAATGAGTTAGGTGAGGTGAGGTAGGTTAAATTGAGGTTGAGGAAGGTGAGGTGGGTTAGGTGAGGTGGTGAGACAGGTGGGTTAGGTGAGGTGAGGTAGGTTAGGTGAGTTGAAGGTGAGGTGGGTGGGTGAGGTGGAGTGAGTGGTGGGTTGGTGAGGTGAGGTGAGGTAGGTTGGGTGAGTTGAGAAGGTGAGGTGGGTGAGGGGTGAGGTGTGATAAACGACCATGCACACTTTCACCCAGGAAAACATAAAAGTGAGCTCGGGGGGAAGGGGAAGGAAGGGGTGGGGGAAGAGGGGGAAGAGGGGAGGAGGGAAGGGTAGGGGATGGGGGGGAGGAAGGAGGGAAGAGGAGAGGAGGGAAGAGGATGGGAGGGACGGAACAAAGACACAGACT
>NW_024738300.1:6964844-7058091 GCF_018991925.1 Homarus americanus | reverse complement strand
AGGTTTCTATTTAATATTACGGTTATATTTTTTAGTTTTTTCTCTAATTGTTTTGAGAGCAGAATTAATTAACTTAAATAATTTCATTATTATTGGTTTTTTATATGATTACCCAACTCATGGTATAGTTCGGTGATTACATCAGAGCCTGGGGACGAAAAAGAATAAATAAAAATAATAGTAATAATAATAATAATGATAATTAATAGAATATATAGAATGATAAAAATTAATTACAATTGTAGAAAATGTTAACAAATAATAATAATAATAATAATAAATAATAATAATAATAATAATAATAAAATAATAATAATATAAATAAATACACAAAAAAACCAATTGTGTAGTTGAGGCAGACAGTCACTTCAGCAACCAGGAGTCACACTTATAATTTTTCATGCCCTATGGCAGCAGGGTGACCAAGGTTAATCATCAGACTTTACTTTTTACTTTCATACAATACATTATGCTTCTAGTATCTTCACAGGCGGTAGTATCTCCCGTTTGATAGCGTAAATTGTTAAAAATATTATCGCGTATAACAGGTTATTACTTATTAGTAGTAAGGATTATTTTTATATTCTTTATTTGTAGACTACATTACTGTATTAAACTGAATCTGGTGTGTGTGTGTTTTGGTCGGGGGTCGGGGGGTTCTTGGCTGTCAGGACTGTTGGATCATAAACTTGACTTTAATTTAAAGTGAATGTGTCAGGAATATTTGCGATAACGAGAGGTCAAGTTCCGTTCAATATTGAAACTTGCCATTGTTTTGTTGTTGTTTTGAAAACGGTAATGGTGACAAATAAGTGCGGATGGAGTATAGACAGGATTGAATTTATGTGTGTTGACTGGCCACATTTATTAGTAAGTGTTCGTAATAAGGTATGGATAAGGCTAAGTCAAATGTCTTTATAATTTCATTGAGGTTGTTTTTATGCAGTCTAGTATAGGTAGTGGTAACACCTTTTGTTGATGAAGCTCACATACGCTCTAAGCAGTAAAACGAGTAGATATTGCTCAGTGGATTTTTTCCTGTAAAAGGTAGACAGTTATTACATGCTGCATATTTAGTAGAGGCAATGTATTTTTGTCTGGTTCACAGACCTTCTGTGGAGGATCTAGGAAACAACTTGAGACCTTTCTTTTCTCGTAATGGCTTATTTTGCCATGACCGGCTCTCTAGTTAGGTATGTTAGGTAGGTTTCTTTGTTGGCTAGGTTCAAGTTCTATATGGTTCTAGTAAATGTTGCCTCTTTTATAATGATAAGAACATGTGGAAAAATTAACAAAATTAGACAACTCCTTCTGGGGTATTAGGTTTTCTTGATTATCATGTATTTTTTAACCTTTTGGAAAGTTAGGTTAGGTTAGGTATGCTTTTTAAGTATTTTTTGTTCTTTTAGTACTTTATCCCACATTGTGCCTCTACAGCCCATTTTGAACGGTCCTACTAATTACCAATTAGCTGTGGTTGCTGGTTCTGTTACGAATAATGGGATTGCCGATCAAGATGTATCACAAAGTCGTTTAAAAATAGAACTATTAATCTGAGTTAATAGACGAGGTAATTACCAACAGTAGTACGAAGCTGTCGATGGTCTGATGCTGAAACGAGGCTGAATCACTTTATAGGTCACAAAATTGGTAAACTTAATTTAATCTGAGTTATGTTAGGTTAGGTTAGGTTAGGTACATGCACTTGATCTATTAACTCAGATTAAATCAAGTTTACCAATTTTTTGTGACTTCGTGACACCAAAACCAGTCGAGAAGTGATTGGCAGTCCGATTTATTCTTGTAGGACCATCATTTGACTTCATTGCGGCTACATTTGGGTAATTACTCGCTCCCTCGGTACATGCACTCGATCTATTAACTCAGATTAAATTTCGTTTTCCAATTTTTTTTTACTTTGTGACACCAAATACTAGTCGAGAAGTGATTGGCAGTCCGATTTATTCATGTAGGACCATTATTTGACTTCATTGCGGCTACATTTGGGTACATTTAGATAATTAGTCAGACCCATTTTGAACAACCAATATTGTTGGTAATTGGGGAGGTCTTTTCGGTTAAAATACTAAAAAAAAATGAGGTCAATTTATAGTATCACACCTGTCTTTATTTTGATATTAAAAATTGGTATTTTGATGAGTTTTGGACGAATTTGATATTCATTTCCACCGGAAATCACTGTTTTTTGAGATTACACCCCCTCCCCCACGCCCAACATCGCCCAACATTTTTTTCAAATAAATAAAAAAATACCAACCAACCAACAAAACCTAACCAAACCAAACCAAACCAGGGTTGCACCTCTTCCGTTTCTTACTGTTTGGTTGAAGAAAATTGGTGACACCGCCAAATGTGTTATTCTTCATACAGTTTTTTTTTTTATGCAGGAATTAGCCCACCCAGGCACAGGTCACTGACTCACATCGGGGCCTGGGGGGCGAAAATGTAATAATAATAATAATAATAATGATAATAATAATAATAATAATAATAATAATAATAATAATAATAATAATAATAATAATAATAATAATAATAATAATAATAATAAAGAACCACAAAGAAATAAAAAATGAAAAAAAATAAAAAATGAGGAACAATATATGTATGTTGTGTTGTCAATAGTAAGAGAAACAATTGAGACCCTGCAATTGTGTTTAAATGAGGCAGAAAGTCAGATCAGCAACCTGGGACTTGGTCACAATTTTGGTGATGCCATGTGGCAGCAAGATCTACCATAGACAACACATTATGCTTCCAATATCTTCCCAGGGGGTACACGGATTATTACACTATGGACAAACACGCCGTGTTTAAAAAAAAAAAATTGCTTCTCTATTTTTCTGTTGAAACTCGGCCATTGACGTAAAATAATCTCTCAAAATGTTGGCACAGCTCTTCCACCTTTTCAGCCATATCTGGTACCGAAAATTAAAATCTCCGCTCCTGACGCACCCATGCATTGTTCATTGGCCAAGACAAAAATCTTTTATCCAATAATAAGTCTCCTAGCGCTTTAGCCAATAAGAAACTCCTACACCACCCCCGCAGATGCGAAGACAGAGGGAAGGAGCACTGCGTGAGGGACGGTCAGACCTTTTCCACGGGAGTAAACAAATCATGGCAACACCTGTGACTGACCAATTCTAATAATATTGAAAAATTAATATCTCGCTTATCCTTAATTTCCGATGAAATATTAAAGAAGAAAAATGTCTTAGAATTGTCTAAACATTACAAAATACATATTAATTACAGTGAAAGAAAGACCGGTATAAAACTATAAATTCACCAATAAAAATTTGCGCCAGAAACGTAAAGGAATAATTTTTTTGGTGGGGGGGGGGGAGGGCGGGGCTTTCTCCCTATACTGTATAAATATATATACAGTATGAAATTCTGTTTTACCTAAAATGGATCATTATCTCTATTTTTGTTAGTAGTTTCCATGCACAACGTGATGTATTTTAGTGTAAAATAGGATAAAATACATGACGAAAACAAAAGATTTTACCTAACCTTCCGATGTTCAAGAGAAGTTACTCGTTTTTTTAATTGTTTTTGGTTAAAATACTGTTATATTACAATGGTATTCTATTCATACTGTGCTTGATATAATGCATTCACGGAAATGTAATGTTTTTGCTGAAATGACGTACGTATTACAGTGGAAAGTGGGATATAATCGTGACGGAAACAATGACTTTCGCTTTCTTTCGTTCAAAAGATGTTACCGTAATCGCTTTTCGATTGTTTTCAGTTAAAAAACTGTTGTATTACAATAATATTCTATCCTAATTGACTTGAATAAATACTACGATACCATATTTCTGAATATTTTCATTAAAATCCATCCAAAGCATTTTCCTTGTCATCGTCTGCAGCACCAAACAGCTTCTCCCAGTCCTCTCCTTGAACAGGGCTAGAGGGTACGTGTTTTTCGAATCGTTTTCAGTTAAAAAACTGTTACATCACACGTATATTTTACCTAAACTGTGCCTGAATGAATATATTCTCGGAAATAAATAGTAGTTTTGCTGAAACGTGATGTATTTCATTGTAAAATAGGATAAAATGCATGACGAAAACAAAAGACTTTACCTAAGCTTCCGATGTTCTTGAGATGTTATTTGTTTTTTAATAGTTTTCGGTTAAAATACTGTTATATTACAATGATATTCTATTCATACTGTGCTTGATATAATGCATTCACGGAAATGTAATATTTTTGCTGAAATTACGTACGTATTACAGTGGAAAGTGGGATAAAATCGTGACGAAAACACTGGCTTTGAAATATAATGCAATATTAACCCCTAAATCGGTTAATTCGGACAATCGGCTAAAACGGACACCCTTCCCCCCTATTAGTCCGAATTAACGAGGGTTGACTGTAGTTACACAACGATCGACTCATGGCAAAATAAATGCCAAATGCTGCTAGAGTCACGGTCAAATATAGTTCTCGCATTGTTCACCAGTAATGGACGATTAGCCAATCAAAATGCACTCACGGTAAAATAGCATTAGTAGGAACTTAGCTGGTCACGGCAAGATATCCACTGCCTACTTTTTTTAAAGCTTATAATCCTGAACATGCTATGGTGATGGAGAATTACAGGATTTAGGAAGTACAGTCTTAAAACTTAAGGGTACAGTACAATATAGGAATGAAAAAGTTGAACTGTCACTTTTTGTGATCTTTTATGTTAGTGAAGTATTTTTTTTTATTCTCAAGTCTTTGACTTAATAGTGTTTCGAGAACTAGTGAATTCTTTAAAAGAACTTGGCGGTAAATATTCCTCCATTGGTTGTCCTCAGGTTTTGATAAAAAAATATTTATTTTTGGTGTATTATGGTGTATTTTACTCAAATCTGGCCTTCATTTCTGATGCAAATTTGCAGTTTAAAAAAAAATGAAAATTTTTATTTGTAACAAACCTAACCTCACCATTTTTTGGAACTTGCCTGCTTCTGTATTGAAGGATACAGATGGGCAATCTGGTATGCTTATGGTTACAGACAAAAGAATTTGTCTTTTCTTAAAAGTAAACAATTTCCACATGTAGGACACAGTCTTGATGTTGGTAGGACACAGTGATCTTGTAATATTTGCATCGCTTCACTATTGTTCTGATAAACTCACTGAATAACAGCTAGATAAGGGAGAGAGCACTTATCGGACGCCATCACGAGCCTTCAAAATGGCTGTTTCAAAATGATTGGCCAACCAAGTCACATGACATGATACTTGAAGATCATTGGTTGTCATGTCCCAAAGAGGAGGAGGAGAGAACGAGAAAAGTGACTCTGGCAACATGGCGGGTACAGAAATTTACGCCTAGAAATTTGTGAGATACCCCATTAATATTGATTTGCATTAGAAATGATATTAAGTCATATGTTTTTTTTAACAGTCTTTGTGTCTGCAATATTGAAAATTAGAACCCTGAGGACAGTCAATGGACGAATATTAACCGAACTGCCTCTATTGAGAAAGAAACATTATTATTATTATTGACGAATTATTATTATTATTATTGACGACTGACCTGCCGCCGATTTTTCATAGAAAGCTATTTTAAAAATGCCGCACTTTCACTGTGATTTATAGTGGACTCTGTCATAGTTTTGGCAAATATGTTAAAAGTGGTTATTTTTAAATTAAACCTTGCTTAACCTTGGCTAATATTGATGACTATACGGCTGACGTGTTATTTGTTTTGATTTTTGCGGTATAGTCGTCAAATATTAGCTAGTTAAGATTAGGTTAGGTTTTTAGTTCAAGGTTAGATTAGGCTAGAGTAGGTCAGGTTAGGCTAAGTTGAACTTCCAAATCAGCTCTTTTTAACACATTTGCCATAACCACGACAGTGTCCACTCTAAAACACAGTGAAATTGCAGTGTTTTTCAATTCGTTCTCTATGAAAAATCAGCTGCAGGAATGTTGTCAATAATTACTCTATCCTTAGTTGATAAGAAAAGAAGCAGCAGAAGCGCTGTTAGAAGACCGCACCAACCTATCCAAAGAAACCTACCTAACTTCCTAACAGTGGGGCTCTGCCCCTCCGGACTCCCCGGCATATTAAACGCTTTTTTTATGGACATGAGAGCTTTTGCCTGCACCTTGTCATTCTAGCCGTACATTGGCGTCGATCGGAACCGTCATTGTGATTGGCGAGGATGCTCTTTCTCGGCTGCATTACCACCAAGAAAGACAAAGTAGTGCGTGTCTAGTCGCTTAGTTATCTATCAAATGAAGCAGTTTAAGAAAAATGGTTATCATATCAGAACTCACTGATGAAAATATAGTAAGAATATAAACACCATAACAAATAATGCATTGGCAGGTTAGTCATTAATTTTACTATTATTATTACGATTATTATTATTATTATTGAACCCCAACTCTGGAGCAACCCTGTTGATACATGGTTTACCATATTAGCATTTGGCACTTAATTATTTCTACACTATAAGCAAAAATCTCTTGGCTACATAAAATGGATATGAAATGCAATGTCCAAAATCAGTGTGTAAACTAAAGAAAATTGACAATTTGGAAATGCCAGTGTTCTTGTAAATGTTAATCCTGATGGGGTACAGTATTGGGTAATACCCGACATGAGTGGTCAAGCCTTAGCAGCTACCTGACAAGATTTCTCCATAAAGGTAAAAGCTTTCTTACATCAAGAAACATACAAAAAATGCATGAAGAATTGCATTTCTGCATCACTTCACATTTAGGAGTTTTTATTTATATCTTTTATTATTATTATTATTATTATTATTATTATTATTATTATTATTATTATTATTATTATTATTATTATTGTTGTTTTTTTTTTTTGTTGTTGTGCATAGAGGAGGCCCTCTCAGCCCTCCATCCAACCAATGTGTTTATACTGTACCTTAATGGATGGGCTGATGGTTTCAGTCAAACACTAGTAAACCGGTCTAAATCACATGGCAGTGTCAGGTTATGATCCTAAATCGTATGATGATGTTTATGAAATAATTACCTAGTAGGTGAGTACTGTACAGTACAGTGACTTGATTAGCTTCGGTTCTTTCAGTTATGTTATTAATTCCACATTTTCCCTTCAAGGTCTACCTTTGGTCGGGGTCAAGGTTTACAGGGTAAGAAGGGACATAAATCAATAATTTTGAACTTTCCCCAGGCTTTCAATATCATCACTGTTTTCATCATGAAATGGTGGATTAAAAATTTATTTTTTTATGCCTAAAGCATTTGTCAGTGTTTCTGGAATAATTACCATATACAGTACAATAGACAGCTGCCCACCATAATAGAGTCAAACAGTCAGTATTTTCATCAATGTTTTTACGTGCTCTAAGAATATGCAGTCCCGAATTCATTCATGAGGAATATAAATATATCGATAATATTGGCTTGAACCTTAAGTATTCTGGGTCTTTTATAGACAAATGCTTTAACATTACCAAGAAATCTTTTTATAGAACTGATTCTAAGCCCACCCATGACAATAAGAATCTCTTAGTATTACTATTTAACAAAAATTTCTCTCAAATATACAACTGAAAACCTGGAACGTTAATGTGGCATTTAAAAACTCATGCACTGTAAAACAAATGTTAATTAAGAACTCCCCTCAACGATGCAGGCGGCTGCATTTACAAGGTTCCTTGCAAGGAATGTAATATGTTCTACTTAGGTCAGACGGATAAAGATCTTATAACTAGACTTAAACAGCATAAATATAGTGTTAGGACAGGCCAGGAATCCAATGCTCTGTTCATTCATATGAGAGATAATAAGCATTGCATTGACTGGGATAATGCCTCCTCAATATTACCTTGTAATTCAATTGTCAGTAGGAACATTATAGAATCCAGTCTCATTAAACATACCGAATCTGTCAACATGAATTTGAGTTATGGTATGTACAAACTGGATAATTTTGTGTTTAAGAAGATTTGTAACCAGTTGAGAAGGTTGGGTCATCTTACCCTATGACCTGACCTATGGACAGCTGCTGTGCTTAGAGATGGCATGGTCAATTTCTTTGGATTAAGAAGATTAATATGCGTCACTGCCTTATAACCGGAACATTGTGGACCCCTGCTGTCCCCTAGGGACTTGATCTCACTCTCCTCTACTGTATATATTAGCCTTGTCAAGTATTTCTCCTTAGTCTGTACTCACTCCTGAAGATGTGAATTACACGAAAGCATTTGGGAACTTTGTGTTTTCTTGTTTCCTTGTGGTTATCAGCATATACCTGGACTTTGCGCACCTACAGTGATTTACTTGCATATACAGCTCCTCCCCGACTTACGACTGGGTTAGGGACCCAAATCCAGATCGTAAGTCGAAAATGCTTAAATAATACATAGAAAATCTAAAATGGGTGTCTCTTTTTCTTCTCAGGAGCACAAAACTCTCACTTTTAAGCTTACCAGCCATTTTAAAGTGAATTACAAACGAAAATTTTGTCAGTACACCGCGCAATCACTGACGTTAGGACTCGAAAATACGTAATTTGACAAAATTTTGGTACGACTGAGGCAGTCGTAAGTCGAGTAGTTCGTAAGTCGGGGAGGAGCTGTGTGTGTGTGTGTGTGTGTGTGTATATATATATATATATATATATATATATATATATATATATATATATATATATATATATATATATATATATATATATATATATATATATATATATACAGACGGCCCTTAACATACGCGGGGGTTAGGTAACAGAGATACCAGTGAATGTTAAAAATCCGTGTACTTTTGCTGCCCCCCACCCCCTAAAAAAACCCTGGCCCCCCATGTCCTTATTTACCATATACCTGTGTGTAGTTCGAGTTTTTAAGACCAAATTATTTTGCAAAAAATTGGGGGTCGACCTCTAAAAGGGTAATAGTTTCGTTAGGTTGAAAAATATTTACCAGTAACTACCAGTACACAATGGAAACGATGCACGAACGCACCACCAGCTGTGAGTGTCGGTACAGTCGCCAGGGCAGATCTCTTGCGTCATCATAGCTAGCCCAGAGTAGCCAAATGCATGGTATGGTACTGTACATAAATTTTTGTTCATTACATTTGAAACATCAATCTTTGTTAATTAAATTTGATACAAAAGAAAACTACGATACCGTATTTTCATTAAAATATTACATCACAAGTATATTTTACCTTAACTGTGACTGAATGAATATATTCTCAGAAATAAATATGGAAATGTAATATTTTGGCTGAAATGACGTACATATTACTGTACAGTGGAAAGTGGGATAAGATTATGAAAACAATGACTTTCGCTTTCTTTCGTTGTTCAATAGATTTTACTGTAATCGCTTTTCGAATGGTTTTCAGTTAAAAAACTGTTGTACTCGTACTGTATTACAATAATAATCTATCCTATCATTTGCCTTATAATCCCACAACTGAAAACCATTCGAAAAGCGATTACGGCAACATCTTTTGAACGAAAGAGAGAGAGTCATTGCTTGCGTCACAATTTTATCCCACTTTCCACTGTAATACGTACATCATTTCAGCAAAAATATTACATTTCTATGTTCTCAGAAATAAATGGTAGTTTTGTTGAAACGTAAGGTACAGTATTTAATATTAAAATGCAAAAATAGCTATAAAAACAATTAATACACCCGAAATATACTGGCTGGCATAATAATAATGATAATAATAATTAACGGTTTATTGAAAGAACTTGGCAGCCAGAAGGCTGAAAATATACAGTTACATATTTGGGGAATGGGTTTTGAATTACAAATAATATACAAGTAACATAATTGATATAAATAAGATATATAATAACTAGATGGGGAAATGCTCAAACTACAGTGCATTTCAACATAGTGACAGTGCAAGGAGTAGTGTTTACTGGGAGTGAGTACACTGGTCTATTACAAGTTATTGATAATTTTTACAATGGTTGGGACTGGGCTGTTCTTGTAGCGATCAGTTCGTGCACGTATGGGCTGGATGCGGTTGTGGTGTCGAACAGCAATTCTCGGGGGAGGGATCTCAGGTAGTAGTAGGAGCCGGTGTCGAGGATGGTGCAGAAGCTTCTTACCAAATTTGCAGATGAGGTCGTGGTGATGGTCAGTGAGAGTCGAAAGGGTCAGTGTGTTGAGCGCTTCTTGATATGTGGAGTAAGAAGGGGAGAGAATAATCTTGCATGCCCTCTTTTGCACTTTTTCTAGGTATTTACGTTGTGTGGCATTTAGGGAGGAAGACCAGGTAGGGGAGGCGTAGGTGAGCTTGGGAAGTATGAATGTTGAGTAAACACTGAGGAGCTCGGGTGCAGGAACTCCGAGGGACTTGAGTCGGTGGAGGACGTGGAGACGGAAACTGGAGGATTTGACAACTTCACTGACGTGTGGTTTCCAATTTAGTTTGTTGTCTATGGTGACGCCGAGGAGCTTCGTGGAATCTACAACCTGGAGTGTGTTCGGACCTAAAGTAATGGAAGGAGGTGGGACAATGTCGAAGGAGAGGTTGATGTGCATAACCATGGTCTTGGTATGGTTGATGGTGACATGGTTGTTGGTGGCCCAGTTTTGGAGACTGTTCAATAAATCCTGAAGGGCGGTATAGTTGGGAGCAGAATTGTTGACGCTGATCCCAATGGTGGAGTCGTCGACATATTTCCAACGAGCAGGGGTTTCTCTTAGGGCATCATTGATGAGCATAAGGAAGCAGAGTGGTCCCATCTTGGTGCCTTGGGGGACGCCACAGGTGAGTGACTGAAAGGTGGAGACAGCCCCTCGGAAGCGTACAGCTTGGCATCGGTCACTGAGGAAGTCTGTAAGCCATGGTATAAGACTTCTCCGAAGCCCGAGGTCAAAAGGCATCTCCACTCATCCCTGCTCCTGCGTCCAAGGTCACCTCACCACTCCTCCCAACTCGCTCTCTCCCCTCCCTCCGCACCGTCACTACTGCCGACAACAAACACAAATGCTTTGTGAATAACTGCACCTCCACTTCCTATGTACAGTACCTGTACTGAACTGTACTGTGCTGTGCATTTTTACAAATAATAAACATGGCAAGAAAAGCTATTAAAAAAAACAGATAAGAATTTCACTTTACTGTACAGTTCCTACCCTCGGCGACAGGACGGGGGTCATCGGGCTCATCGTCATTCAATTCCATAACGGGTGGTGAAGTGGGGGCGACTGTGGATTCAGTTGCTTCCTCACTGTCGCCAGTGATTGATGGTGTTAAATCTCTCCTTCGGTGATCAAAGAACATGGTGATGGGGAATTGTCGTCTCTTTCTTTCATTTCTTCCATGATGTTTTTGTATGGAGCGAAAACGTCATCCATCCCTTGCATGAATTTCAGGGCACGCACCATGGAGGGGTCCATACTATAGGCCAGGTTTTTCAGTGCCTCAATATTCCTGGTCATCTCCCCCAACTTCTCCAACGTTATTTCTTGGTGCTCTTCCTCATCCTCTTTCCTTTTCGCTTCCTCTTCCTTGCCTGAGTCTACTAACTCCTGTAGATCCTCCTCGGTCAGCTCAGTGTCGTGCTCTTCAATTAGCTCCCTAATCTCGTCCTCTGACATGTCCCGGAAGCCTTCAGCAGCCACTTTCCTTGACAGTGCCAGGGTCTTTGTGAATATTTTCATTAAAATCCATCAAAATCATTTTCCTTGTCATCGTCTTAAGCACCAAACAGCTCCTCCCAGTCTTCTCCTTGAACAGGGCTAGAGGGTACGTGTTTTTCGAATCGTTTTCAATTAAAAAAATGTTACAGCACATGTATATTTTACCTAAACTGTGCCTGAATGAATATATTCTCAGAAATGAATAGTAGTTTTGCTGAAACGTGATGTATTTCAATGTAAAATAGGATAAAATACATGACGAAAACAAAAGACTTTACCTAACCTTCCAATGTTCAAGAGATGTTACTCGTTTTTTTAATAGTTTTCGGTTAAAATACTGTTATATTACAATGATATTATATTCATACTGTGCTTGATATACTACATTCACGGAAATGTAATATTTTTGCTGAAATGACGTATGTATTACAGTGGAAAGTGACGAAAACAATGACTTTCGCTTTCTTTCGTTCAAAAGATGTTACCGTAATCGCTTTTCTAATGGTTGTCAGTTAAAAAAACTGTTGCATCACAAGTGAATTAGGATAGAATAATATTGTAATACAACAGTTTTTTAACTGAAAACCATTCGAAAAGCGATTACGGTAACATCTTTTGAACGAAAGAAAGCGAGTCATTGCTTTCGTCACTTTCCACTGGAATACGTACGTCAGTTCAGCAAAATATTACATTTCCATATTCTCAGAAATAAATAGTAGTTTTGCTGAAACGTAATGCATTTCTATGTAAATTAGGATAAACTACATGAACCAAAACATCAGTACTAGACAGAGCAGCTTTACAATCTTCAAATGACTTCTGAGTTGCACTGTTCCATTTCCATGGTACTATCCCTTTCTTTAATAGTTCATGCAGAGGGGCTAAAACTGCTGAAAGTCCACTCAAGAACCTTGAATAATACTGTATCATACCTAGGAAAGCTTTCAATTCACTGACATTTTTTGGAGCAGGTAAATTTACTATGGCTCCTACTTTATCTTCTACAGGTCTCAGCCCTTCTGCATTCACTTTGTAGCCAAGATAAGTTACTTCTTTAGCTAGGAATGAACATTTGCTCTTGTTGAGCCTGACATTGTGTGCCAACAATCTTTCGAATACTGTGTCAACAATAAGGACATCATCCTGAAAACATAACACATTGGGAAGACCCACAAGAATTTTGTCCATGATGCACAGAAATAACTTTGGTGCACTTTTAACACCATAAGGCAACCTTTTGAACTTATACAATCCTTTATGAGTGTTGATGGTAAGGTACTGTTGACTTTCAGCATCAACAGAGACCTGAGCATATGCTTGGGACAAGTTTAACTTAGTGAAAATGGTTCCACCTGTTAGTGTAGCCAACAAATCTTGAGATGTGGGTAAGGGATATTGCTCATCCTCAACAGCTTGGTTAATGGTAACTTTATAATCACCACATAGTCTAACAGATTTATCAGCTTTAGGTACAATTTCTATTGGAGCAGCCCAATTGCTCTTGGCGGTTTTCACAATAATTCCCTCACTCACAAGTCTGTCTAATTCCTTCTCAACCTCACCTTTCAATGCATAAGGAACAGGTCTGGACTTAGCATATATGGGTGTAACATCTTTGTCAATGGTGATATGAGCTTCATAACCCTTTATACCACCCTGTCCCTTTACAAATAAAATCTTGTATTTTTCAAGCAATTTCTCAAGACCTGGAATACTGTTACACATTCTAACACTAAATATCTCCTTCCAGTCCAACTCAAGTTCACACAACCAGTTCTTACCTAACAAAGTTGGTCTATTCACATAACTAGCTATAATTAATGGCAACTTTAAATTCTGATTTTTGTACTTTACCTCACACTCCAATTTACCTTCTGTGTTCAAAATCTCTCCAGTATAAGTTCTCAACTTGACACCTGAGTCTTCTAAAGGCACATGCGCAAATAGTTTCTCATACATATCTTTACTCATTATGGAGAAATCAGCTGCAGTATCCATTTCCATGGTTACAGGTGTGTCATTAATACACAAGTCCACATTATACCTATGTTTAACTTTCTCTTCACGACTGGTGTAAATAGTAAACACATGGGCACTCTCATCATTATCAGATCCAAAATTACTAACACTCTCATGAATACTGTTTTTCATTTCCTTCTCTCCACCTTCAACGGCATATACTCTACCTCTATCACTTCTACAGGCAGGAGCAATATGTCCAATACGTTGACAATTGTAACATTTTGAATTCTTGAACTTACACTGAAAGCTTTCATGTTTCCCTCGGCACCTCTTACATTTTAAATCAGCATGTGTTCCTTGTTTTGTGGCATACTTATTCCTTTTAGCTACAGTTACTTTACACACTGAGCCACTACTGCCAACTGTTTCACTACCAGCATTGGGAACAAATTCTCTGGTGTTTTTCTCGGCCAATTCCATGCTTGTAGCTATCTGACATGCACTTTCAAAAGTTAAGTTAGTGGTGTTCATTAACTTATTCTGTATTTTTTCATAATTCAGGCCGATTACAAACCTGTCTCTTAGAGCTCGGTTCAAGAACTGTCCAAAGTTACAGTGAATGGATAACTTCTTCAAAGCTACTATATAATTACTTACTTATTCATCTTTACCTCTATCTCTGGTGCCAAATCTGTAACTTTCAGCGATCTCAAGTGGAGCAGGATCAAAATGTTGCTTCAGAATCTTGGTAATCTGAATCAGTGAGGAGTCTTTGGGTTTGTCTGGAGTAAGCAGATTGACCAGAGTAGAATAAACATTAGCTCCTACCTCTGTCAAAAAGATTGCTTTCCTTTTCTTTTCAAGGACTTTTTTCTTCTCCGCATCCCCACCGTAGTCCATTAATTCATTTGCCAGAAAGAAGAAGTCCATTCTCTCACAATATGATGTGAAATCTTCCTTGTCTGCATCATACTCCCCCATTCGTCCGATGTATCCACTGACGCCAGCCATGGTTGCTCTCTTCACTTAAATTCTCCAGGTTCAGAGTAGTCTTCCCTTAAGTGGTCACTATCCTCTCTTCAAGGACTTCACCACCACTTTGAGAATCCCATCCTCGTCGCCAGTGTAGTATCTTGGGTTATTTAATGGGAGAATGAAGAGTCACATGGTCTGTCTGGCTAGCTGTTTATTCTCTGTTCTTGGTTACAACGTGCCTAACACATTTCGTAAGAAGTAACATAATATATAATATATACATTCAATAAATGCAGCATATAAACATACATATATATAACAACCGGTTTCCCTGCAGACGACGATCTCCAACAAACTCACCGCTGCAGTCAGTGGTAGTAGAAAGGATGGCCTCTTCAGACCCCAAATGCCACATTCAGGTAAGTTTTAAGGGTGTTTTTTTATGGTCAAAGTCATGGGTTGGATGGATATATGAGCGATAGGGGTTGGGTGTAAATGGGACTGCCCAGTATGGGCCAATAGGACAGATGCAGTTTCCTCCATTCTTATGTTTTTATGGACATAAAAAACTCCCATGTTCACACCAGCTCAGCTGTCATGTACTCTTACCTGGTAGATTTTCTCTTCTTTTTTTTTCAGTGTATTTACAGAGTTTATCAGTACTAGATGGAGTTACAAGTAATGACATTGTCTGGAGTTTGTTTTGAGAATGCCTGATGCTAGGTGAACATGACAACATAGTGCTGGTATTGTTTTGATGATTCACTAATGAACCACTGGGATATATGATCATTTATATTAATTATTGGGTAAAATTTTACTTTAACTGCCATAAGTATTTGGATGCTTAGATTCGAGATAGGCTATATTGGGTAAATTTTAAGTTTTGGTCATCCCTGTACTTAGACATGCAGACTGTTTTTCTGATGGTTTGAGATGTGTTACGAACGATTTAGACCTTCATTTCTATCGGAATCACTAGTTTTGAGTTACTACCCCCCTCTCCCTTAACCGGTGTATGTTAAGCTTATCTTATAACTTATAATATAACTTATCATACCCTAACCTAACCTAACATATGACCTGTATTTTCTAATGCAATCGAAAAATGTTCTGTGACAGAAATCCCATACAGATAATGTGTCTTATTGTTTAAAGTATCAGGTACTTATTTCCCTAGTTAAAATCTTAAGGTTCCCCAGATGATCAAAACTAAAATAATACCAATATTGTTTGGAATGTCTATACTGTACTATGAAATTTGGAGTATGGCCAGCTAATATCCATTAAATTAGTTGATGTGCTTAGTAATATTTACATATTCAATATAGCATTACAGTAGTACCCCGATTTACGCGTCAATTGAACCCACGGGGTACCGCGTAAAGTGAACAACAGAACATATGGGATTAATTCCAATAGAGACTGGCCCGACCCCCAAACTCCACTTTTTCGGACACAATACCTATGTTGTAGTAAAAATAACATCTTAATTTTATGATGGTATGTTCACACAATTAATATTTAAGAGAAATACAGTAGCCAGGTTAATGTCCATTCAAATAATGGACTCAAATCCCTCCCCCCACCCCCCCCCTCTTCCCAGCTCACTAGCTCCTACCTCTCTGAGAAATGTTTGGGTGAAAACGCTAGATTTTAACGTTTAGTAATAAATAATACCTCAGACTAAAGTTAAGATAATATAATTGACATTTCTGGATTCCTTGCAGGTCAGGGAATATTCTGAATGTAAACGTCATATATTTTGCACAAAAGATAAAATACTTGCTTTGTGTAAACCAAATTATTACATTAGATCTAAAATTTGTATGTCTAATGCAAAATCCATGATGCTTATATTCAAAATGATCATCATATTGTAAGAATTCCAGCAATGTAAATTATATTCTGGCTGGGTAATTTGTATGAATTTTATGAGCTAAAACAAATATCTTCAGTAAATAAACAAAGAAATATTCTTCAAGGACACTATCTGTCAATCAAAATACCCCACCTCCGCCCTAGCTGGGTCGGTCCCGCCCTACCCCCCACCCCCCACCTTCCCTCCCTACCAGAGAAACGTTTGGGAGAAAATAGTATATTTACATTTTTAGTAATTAATAATAACTCAGACTAAAGTTAGGATAATATATTTGACATTTCTGGATTCCTTGCAGGTCAGGAAATATTTTGAATGTAAACTTCATATATTTTGCACAAACGATAAAATATTTGCTTTGTGTAAACCAAATTATTACATTAGAACTAAAATTTGTATGTCTAATGCAAAATCCATGATGTTTATACAGTATTCAAAATGATCATCATATTGTAAGAATTCCAGCAATGTAAATTATATTTTGGCCGGGTAATTTGTATGAATTTTATGAGCTAAATAAAAAAAAAAATATATACTTCACCGCGTATATGAGTAGATGCACTGCGGAAAGTGAAAGTCCGGTTCTGGCAAGGTACAGTGTAAATGAGAAATCGCGGAAAGTGAAATCGTGTAAGGCGGGGTAATACTGTACAGTCAACCCTCACTTTACGCGGTTAATGTAACCCGCAGGGTCCCGCGGAAAGTGAGGAACGCGTAAAGTGAATAACATAACATATGGGATTAATTGAAATAGAGTCCGGGCCGACCCCCAAACTCCACTTTTTGACGACACACAACTTTGTTGTAGTAAAAATTTTATCTTAACTTTATGATGGTATGAAAAAACAAGTAATATAGAAGAGGTTAGGTTAGGAAAAATAAAGGTTAACATAGGAAAAATAAAGGTTAGGTTAGGAAAACTAAAAGTTATGTGGAACACTTACGTTAGTAGAAGAGATGGGTCGGCATACGGGGATGGAGGCTGGTTCCGAGGCAGAGGGCAGATTACTGGCCCTCAGGTGAATCACCATTACTAGGTGAATCACCATCACTGTCACTTACAGTTGTCAGGGCTTCCCTGACAAATCCCTCAAAGTCATCTTCACTGTCACTATCACTGGCTTGGGTTGGCTGTGGTGGGTTGAAGCGAAGAAATCTGTTATGCTTTGCTGACGGCTGGTGTTGATGTTGTCGTGATACACCTTGATGTAGGGCTCTATAGTCTGCAACAGATGGGTAGTGAAGATTTCATACCTGTTTGCGTCAGGGTCGTCGGAAAGGAGGAGCTTGGCTTTCTCGATACACTCGATGGCACCCCTAACATTACTATGGGATAAGTGTTGTTCTTCTTGGGATGACGCACCACCTGCCTCTTCACTGACGTCGTCTTCATCATCATCTACCATCTCGTCGGTAGTCACATCAGGATCCCTTATCACCTCCAGGATGTCGTCGTTGGTGGTCTCGGAGAAGCCTGGAACTGTAACAGTCTGCGCAGCTTCTCTGGCAAGGTCCACTGCTACTGCAACAGTCTGAACCTCACCAGTCACAGATTGACTCCTCCTCTCACCTGGTATTCCATGCAACACATGTCTCCATGCGTGACGAATTGTAGCAATAGACAGCTGATCCCATAACTCCACCAAGAAGTCCACAGCTTTCTTGATGTTAAATACTCTCCAGAATTGTTTGAACAGTATTTTTTGCTGTGCCAACTGTTGATCCTCATTTTCTTCGCTCTTGCTATCAGTGGTGGTGTCACTCAGGTTGCGCAACTCTTCCCTGGTGTTGGTGTAGTCGTTCAGGAGTTTGAATTTTTTCCTAGAGAATGCAGCTTTTACATTACAGATTAACTCTTGGTCCATGGGCTGTAATATAGACGTAGTGTTGGGAGGAAGGAAGACCACTTTTACGTTGGGGTGACGATCTAACAGTAGGGGCGAGTGTCCTGGTGCGTTGTCCAGCAGCAACAAAATCTTGAATGGCACATTCTGTTGCTCACAGAATTTCTTTACATCGGGAACAAAACAGTCATCAAACCAGGAGAGGGACAGTGTAGAGAACATCCACGCCTTACGTGCGGTCAGCCAGTGGACATTTAGTTTGGTCATGTCCATGGTTTTGTAGGCGTGCGGCTTGCGTGCTGTGTGGATCACCGATAACTTGAGCTTACTGGTACCGGAGGCATTGGTGGTAAACAGGACGGTGATGCGTTCCTTCTGCATCTTCCGGCCCCGAATCTTGCTGGCATTCTTTACAACGAAGGACTTGGAAGGTAGCTTTTTCCAGAAAAGACCAGATTCGTCCATGTTAAACACCTGGTCGTCACTGTACTGTCCTTCCTCCATAATCTCACGTAAAAACGGAGGAAATTCCCTAGCCGCAGTATGGTCAGCACTCGCTTCTTCACCACCAATGTTTATATTGGTGATCTTATTCTGGATCTTAAACCTCTGTAACCACCCAGAGGAAGCATTAAAGGGTTTGGGCTCTGTAGTTCCCATCTTTTATGCCACTGCAATGTACAGTTCACGTGCGTAGTCCTTAACAGAGCGAATGTCGACCGCCATGTTCCGTCGCGCCTGACGCACCAAGTACCTCACAAGTAATTTTTCTGTCTTGAGAAGCACCTGGTTGTGAAAATACTTGATCATAGAAGCACCTGTAGACTTTGTGATCTTCATGTGCTCCTTTATCTTGGCTGCATCCTTCTTTATTGTTCGAATCGTAGATTCATTCACACCATGCTGGCGCGCCAAATCAACCTGCCTTGTTCCTTTCTCCAACTCTTGGATGATGGTATACTTCACCTCGTAGCTTAAGGAACGTCGTGTCTTCTTTGGCTTAGTGCCGCTGGGTCCAGGTAAGGAAAGGTTTCTCTCTGGGGGTGGTGGTCCAGCAGAAGCCATTTTAGAGAACAATGGATGCACGTTTACACGGTCTGGCGTGGAGGGATGAAACTGGCGAGGCTAGGTCAAGGATCATCTTTCCTCCGTCCCTCCCTCCCCCGGGTGGACACGTCATAATACTTTAAGCCAATTACAGCTAGCAGCAGAGGGGGGTAGGGATGCATGGCCAATCACAGTCCGATACGTCATATGACGTCAGTGATAACGCAACAAAGACACACACTGCGCAACCTTACCGCGCAGCTTGCCCAAGCGGAGGGAGGAGGAGGGAGAGGCGAGGAGCACAGGCAGGCAGGCGGGTGGGGCGAATCTAAAAATAGCGTCAAGCCGGACACTCTCCGCGTAATGGGGTTCACGCACCGCGTAATGTGAGCACGTTAGGTTCTGGCAAGGCACCGCGTTAACGTGGAAACGTGGAATGTGGGACCACGTAAAGTGAGGGTTGACTGTACTGTGTTGCACAGTAAAGCACAATCAATTATCTCATAATATTCATTTAGAGAGCCGATCAGCAGGGAGGGTTGGACAACTACTTCCAGGGTTCATCAAGGCAGATGAAAGAAATTTACCAAAAGTAAATGTCATTATGATAGTAGAGTATTATCAAGAACTCTGCCATCCAGCTATGAAGCACGTTAAATTACATGTCATCTGATCATCTCAAGCCCATCCCCTGGCCATGGACATCTCTAGTCCTTCTACAACATTAAATATGGACATCAGTGATGAAACTTACATTTTCCAGACATGAAATAGAGAACAGTGATGAAAACTTCCATGTTGGAGTTATCGGCCTTTTGCATCATTTGGCAACCAGCAAGTAAATACACACGATGATACTTGAGCAGTGATTTATTTTAACCTAAAAATAAGGTATGCCTGTATATATCAACATTGTATATGGCCACAAGTCCTGTATTTCTGCTGGTAACAACACATACACCACAGCTGGCTGCCTCCAGGCTCCCTCTCGGCAGCTCGAGCCAACCTGTGACATCACAACCAATCACAGAGCTTTTCGCAATTACATGACTCTTTAGCAACTTTAACCCTTATTTTTTACACTCTTTGGCCCAATTTATTTCAAAATATCTTTACTATCATGAATTTAAGCGTTTTCTTTACCCACTGACTTGCCATCTTACGAAAAAATTACGACCGACAACTCGTCCATTTTAATGTGAGTACAGTATTGGTGTTGGTTCTTTTATCATTATATTTGTCTCTGATCTGTTGTAAATGAAAGTGGATTTGGTTAATTATGGTAAAGGAATTCCTTAGTCACATCGTTTTTGTTGTTGTTGTTGTACTGTACACTGATGCTCTAGGACATAGGATAGTCAAACATGACACAACCACCCCATTGACAAGAACGACCTTCTCCAACCAGAACCATCACAACCTTCCTTATTGCTGAATACCCTTAATTTAATTTGATGAGTATATTGTACTTCTGTTGCACCCGATATAAATCTATCTTGGTTAATACGTTGAATTTATTTATACAATTCAACATGGTGTGGAAGATATGCACATACAAGTGATATCTCCATTAGCTGGAACAATTGGTGCAAAGCACTTCCAGGAATGAGAGATTTACAGGTAATGAGATGACTCTTTCCAAGCAGGAAAAAGTCCCTCGTCCCCATAATTATCCCATATTTTCCTGGTAACGGAAAAAGGTTCTCAGAATTTCCGGAAAATGCACCCAATTTTCATCTCTCAAACCGGGAAAAAACTCCCCCATACCCGGAATTTTCTGAGCGTCGGGAAAATTTTCTTGAAATATTCCGGAAAATGTGCTCCTCTGAAAATCATCCTAAAGCCGGAATTTTCTGGAAAATTCCGGCTTTGGGAATGATTTTCCGAGAAAATTTCAATTCCAGCTATCAGAGTCCCAGGTTTGAAGGATTCCAGCTTACAGCGATATTACTATTTATGGTATCTGGCGACTCTACATTCTTATATGACTGGTATTTTTATGACAGTCCACATGAGTTACCGGGTACGTATTCATTACCAAGTAGGTACAGTATAGTCTGCATTTACGCAGTCAATTGAACCCGTGGAGGTCCGCGTAAAATGAGAAACGCGTAAATGAAATAACAGAACATATGGGATTAATTGAAATAGAGACTGGGCTGACTCCCAAACTCCACTTTTTCCGACACAATACGTATGTTGTAGTAAAAATAACATCTTAATTTTATGATGGTATGCACACACAATTAATATTTAAGAGAAATATCAATAATATTAGGTTTTTTTACACTTACGTTAGTAGAAAAGATAGCTGGGCACATGGGGATGGGGGGTTGGTTCCGAGGCAGAGGGCAGATTATTGGCCCTCACCTGTATCACTTGTATCAACTGTATCGCTATCCACCACAAAGGCTTGCAGGGCCTCTTTGTCAAACCCCTCAAAGTCCATATCCTCACTATTACTGACTTGGGCCGGCTGTGGTGGGTGAAGAACTCGGTAATGTTTTGATGACTGGGCGACCTAGTGCGCACCCTGCCCGCGCTGCTTCCCGCGTAAATGATGAAATTTACCGCGTAATTAAAACATTTCATTCTGGCAAGGGACCGCGTAAATGACCAAACGCGTAAACAAAAGCTGCGTAAATACAGAATATACTGTATTCTTAAAATTGGTCATACATTTCATACTGCATAACAATTATGTACAATAAAAGTATAGAGTTACAAGAGAAAATGTGGAATTCGGAAGTGAACAAAGGTTTGGAGGGGTGGATATAGCCAGCAATGTATAAGAAAGCTCAACTCGATTGATGGCAGCCTTTGCACCAAGTAAACAAAACAGCAGAACTTTAGGATGATGCAGTAACTTATTAGGGATTGAGTGTGGGACTTTTTTTCATCGAGACTGTATCATCAATTATAGAATGGTAATCAATGGACAATACAGTACAGTATTGTTATGCCGAGGCATAATTTGTTATTATAATGTTTGTAAACTAGGCGTTTTGATTATTTTCTATTCTAAGCAGCAAAGCAGCAATTATATTGGCAAGTTTAGGAGATTTTCGTGTATATATTGATGTACTTAGCTATGCAAGTATTTTCTAGAATGTTCGTATGGCATCATTTTTGTTATGATTTACTTCTTATTGTAAGCCTCGATCAGAGTAGAACATTCAAGAACTTCCCAGACATGTCCAGATGGTGCCAGGATGTTCTGGGGGGCATCTGATGAGGTAAACAGTAAACCCTCAAAGATTTGGACCCGGTAAACCTGGATTTCGGAAGATTCAGACAAAAAATTTGGGAGTTCTGGTGTTAAGAAGCCTCCCTAAGAAGCATTCCCAAAACAGAGGAAAGAACATTTTAGGCCCGTGGGCGCTGGTTGACCGTCGATCGTACTGGACACAGGACATAAACAGTTGTCAATTGTTACTTGTGGGAATATTATTTTAGTCACTCTAATAATGATACAATGTTTCTTATTGTGTTATTGTTGGTAAATGCATAGTTTTATAATTTGCTTATCACTGTGCCTGTCACCGTTCTCAAATTACTGTACATAGATTAAAAGGTATGTATTTCTCCCATACCTATTTCGACCCTAAGCTTGACAACGGGACACGGGTTCGAAGGGATTAAGTGACTGCGTCTGCTAGTTAGCATGTCATCTCGTATTGTAACACATTGCTCATCCCTGCCATGATTGGTCGATGCAAAGGTTTTTCTTCTGTGAAGACAACTCTGTCCCAGAATTCCAGCAACTGTTCAGCATGTCGACGAGTGAAGGCGAGTCTATTAACAGTGTTCCTCTGTCAGTAGTTCTTTCTTGACGGGAATCCTGTGGTGGATACCCACCCTATGAAGCCACCTCCGGACAATTCTAGCGCTCATGTCCAGCCGCAGATCTTTGCAAATTGCAACAGCATTAGTGAGGGTTGTCCTCAGCTGCTCTCAAGATCCTTGCATCGTCTTCAGGAGTAGATACTCGTAGCCGGGGATGTCTCTCTCAATCAAAAAGAAAATGCTGATTAAAAGCCACTAATTTTTATACTTAGTAACTATATTTGATTGCTCGTGTAATCACCAATAACATGTCAGTCTGAGCAGTACTTACCAAGGTCGTTCAGGTTGCCATTCTCCTCCTATCTTCAAATCCACTTGATTACAGTAGCGGTTGATATTCCAAGCTCACTGGATATGGCTCGGATAGTGAGTCCAACTTCTCGTAGGCCCACAATGCAACTTCTCAAAGCTAACTGGGTGTCACGACGGTTCATCTTGAAGTCTAAGAGCTTTCTGTTGAATTCTATGATTTCTAGGGTCGCGACAATACCTCGGATGAGTTTTGATTGGTTGTCGACACTTGTTACGTGATCAACAAGCAAATTATCATTGTTTTCACTATTTTGTATAGTATTCCATTCAGGGGCAGATGCATTTATATCTTTAAACAAGTATTTTTTTTATGTCATATGCCATTATTAATTTCATTACTTGTGAAAATAAAGGATAATACAGTAAACATTGCAAGTTAATGCAACATAAATAAATAATCCTGTAACGTAATGGTATAATTTGTGCAACATTAATAGTCACTTCAGCCATAAAACACGAGGTAGTAAACATATATATTATTTACCCTGTGACTGGTAACATTAACAACTTTTAATTGTTTTGTTGTCACTTTTTCTCAATATTGTTAAGCTGATCAGCACTTACTAGTTACTGTACATATATTTCTAGGAACTTAATCTAACCTGACCTGACCTGACCTGACCTGACCTAATCTAACCTAACCTAATGTTGATAAAAATAAGGGAGTATTCAAAAGTTCAAGTTAAAATCAGTCAGTAATACCTTTTTTGTGGTCTCTTGCCCTCCCCACCCCCCAGACTAGGCAGTATAACCAATCAGATTTCTACCTTTTTGCATTACAACTCTGATCTCATTCTTTCTCATCCTCGATTCTTTTCAGGAATTCATTATCTTCTATATTTAGTTCAACGAGACTCGGTTAATTGGAGGCTTATTTGATTCCTGGGTTAGGTTAGGTTAGGTTTGGTTAGTTAAGATTCGGTTTGGTTAGGTTAGGTTAGGTTAGGTTATTTACGATTAGGTTAGGTTAGGTTACATTGGCCAACAGGAGAGGAACTTGATACGTGGGTGCCGCTGTTACCGGAGACCAATCATTACTGAAACAACACAACACTCACGCTATTGTCCACCAGCTCATTATTCTCCTAGCAATCACGTTTTACTAAGGTTAGGCTTCATTAGGGGGTTAGTACCGTATTAGAACGTATTAGTTGCTTAGTAGGGGGGGGGATCTCAGTTGATGGTGTTTGAGTTAGGTTAGTGGTGATTGGAACGATTACATCAAGAGACACAGGTTTTTGTTGTGTGAGCTGACCTGACCATCCATCACGGTTGCATATAAGATAAATTATGCTTTTGCTAAATCATAAGCTAACCTAAATTAATCTAATCTTACCTAACGTAACTTAAACTAACCTAACCTAATCTAATCGAACCTAACTTGACCTAACCTAATCTAATCTAACTAACTTGACCTAACCTAATCTAATCTAACCTAACCTTATCACCAAAGCTTCGTTATCTTGGTTTAGCTGGAATTTATTAAGACTATGGCCTCTCTGACACGTTAGCTGTTCAAAGCTAACTCATCTCACCTGGGGATTTACCTCTCAAGTTGTGGAAAGGGAAAGGATGTTAGCTTTTTTAGGTTAAGGGGAAGAATTTTAGCCTTTTTTAGGTTAAGGAGAAGGTTAGGATAGGGTAGGTTAGGTCAGGTAAGGTAAGGTCAGGTCAGGTTAGGTTAGGTTAGGTCAGGTTATGTTAGGTCAGGTCAAGTTAGGTTAGGTCAGGTTACGTTAGCTTAGGTCAAGTTAGGTCAGGTCAGGTCAAGTTAAGTTAGGCAAAATGTCACCAGCTATGTACAAGGTTAGGTTAGGTTATGCTAGGTTAGGTCAGGTCAAGTTAGGTTAGTTGAGTTTACGTTAGGTTAGGTTAGGCAAAAATCTTGCCACCAGTATATAAGGTTCTGATGTTATTCACCTTTATGGAGAGAACTGCTACAAGGAAAAAAATCAACTACACTCAGTTCAATTTACTTCTCTGCGTCAAGGTATACGTCCTGGTTCATTGGTCTCTCTCTCACTTTATCTTTCTTTTTCTTTTATATTTTTATCTGTTTTGCGATCTTCATCTTTGTCTCTTTTTTGTGTTTTTTATATTAGTCTGTCTGTCTTCTTTTTAACTGTCGATGTATGTTCATCTTATTATTATTATTATTATTATTATTATTTTTATTTTTATTATTATTATTATTATTATTATTATTATTATTATTATTATTATTATTATTATTATTATTATTATTATTATTATTATTATTATTATTTTATTTTTATTATTATTATTATTATTATTTTTATTATTATTATTATTATTATTATTATTATTATTATTATTATTTTATTATTATTATTATTATTATTATTATTTTTATTATTATTATTATTATTATAATTATTATTATTATTATTATTATTATTATTATTATTATTATTATTATTATTATTATTATTATTATTACCCTTGGCTATGTACAGTACATGGGTCTGCATACAGTGCTTCTTGTAAGATTATTGAAAGAAAACATTTACAGAGGGATGAATAATTCTCTTAATATTCTGCAGTCATACATGCATGTGCACATAAATACCTACACACACGTAGGCACATGGCGAGTACTCCGCACGTCTCTTCTTTTCTTAATCAGTTTATGACGAGCTAAATAAAATTTGCTGACCATAATATCAATAAAAGGAAACACTGTAGTACACTTTTGGATTTATTAAAAATAAAAATATTTAACTATCTTGATAATAATATTAGATAGATAGGTCTACCTGCTCAGGTAAGCTGTTATCATTGTTCGTCGACTGTACAGTAAGTTGTCTCAGATTTGTGTGTGTGTTTTTCTTAAATGTCTTAAAACTGTGATCAGTGAGACACCACAGCTGGTCTACGCTCGCTCCTACTTTACCCTAGTTCTACACTTTAGTACATAAAGACAGTACATGTTCTCTTCGCAGAGAGTGAGTGAAAAATGGCTATTCATAAGCGTCTAATAGAAAACCAAACAGTATTAATTGCGTACAGCATGTCATCACTACACCGCCAATACGGTTGATTCCAGCACATGCACATTCAATACTCATACACGTATTAGAGAGAGATGTCTCCCCCGCCAGCAGGTAAACGTATTATCGTGACATTCTCCACCCCAGCTCTTCCGGTCACAGGTCTCTTTATTATGCAACACACAAATATCTCCGTGAATTTAAATTACTGCAAATAGGAAAAAAGCATAAACAATAAATATGGATCAATAACAAAGATAGAGAGAGCCAACAAGAATTGATCTTAGTTAAAAAAATGTAAACAAATGATTATACTTTATTATTATACAGTATATGTTAGAGACAGGCGGCAGTGTGGCCCTCTCACCCACAGTGTGAAGCAGACTGTTGACAGGTGAGGTGTCCAACGTCCGTCACTTGGTGGTGAAGGTAGGTGAAGTGTCTGGAGTTCCTCACCAGCTGGTGCTAAAAGGTTATGAGAACATCAATACTTATACAAATTATACACTTATCAATTCACCGACTCGGAACGGATAGAAGTTGCTCATTTCATCTATGAAGTCGAGAAATATTCTGAAAGTTATGTGCGTAAACTTATTCCGTTAACTGGAGATTCCAGGAGATCAGAGCGCATCTAATTTTCTTATTTAGCTGCTACACAAAAGCAGATTTTGAAAGATATAATAACTAACTAGCTAACTAACTAGCATGACTATAATTTCCAATAGCATCTTTATTACACTGAATTTTCACCAGAAGTAGATTCATTCTCTGTCCGAATTAAAAGAGGTAAACTGACAAGATTATTTTTTTTTTAAATCTAGACCAAGATACTTTAGTAAGCTGACAGTACATAATTGTGTGGAATGGTTTGTGTTCTGTTAAAAGAATGACGTCAGTGGGTTACCGTTGTGTCAATATTAAATCAACGATGAAATGACATTGAGGATTTCTTTTAACTTTAAAGTGATTTGGAATGGCTGCTGAAATCTTTAATTTCTTTGTACAGCTTACAGAAACATTAGCATTTTATATAAAGTAAAAAGTGATGAGATCGTTGATCATATACATAGTCTAATCACCTGTGTGTTATAGCTTTCAGTTACCTGTTGTAATTGCTGATTATAAAGTCTGTTGAGTCAGTATAAGGTGCACTGGCACTGACAGTAACATTCATAAATGTTTATGGTTTAATTATTCAAACCCAAATGTTCTTTTTTTCCATTTGTTGAGAAAATAAACCTAATGTATGTAACCTATATTTATATTACTTTTACCGTCTGTTAGACAGGGGCAAATACCTTGATTGACCACCACCCTCCGAGTTCTATAAGGAGTAAACTAACCTTGAAGTATAAAATATAACCTATGGATGCCTATCCATGTTATAAAAGATAAAATGTGCTGTAGCTAAACTGAGGAATTTATAACCGAGGGTTGAGAGTTTGAATTCCTAGCCTTAAATTCCTTACATGGGAATGCTTTAAACAGTACAATCGCAACTTTTGAAGTGATGTATCTGTGATATTAAAACATACAAAAAAATTATAAAATAAGAATGAAAGTTGGTACAACAAAAACTGGGAATTACAGACCAGAAGAAAAATAAAATTGCAAAATATCTTCATATGAAGGGGTTTGTGTTTCATTGAGATAAGTAAATAATGTTAAATTATCAGAAACTAGATTGTGTTTGCTGGGAGCAATCTTAACATTTAAAGAATGAAGATATCAGAACTGAAGTTAAAACCAAATTAAAGTATAAAATGAAAAAAGATGAAGGGCTGGCAAGGCTATGATGGCACTACTGGTGAGTTTACAATAGTCTAAAGCCAGAAAATAAAATAATAACCTTGAACTAGGAAGAGCTTACTACCATCCTGGCGTAGTCAAATGACACTGTTGGTCAAGAAAAATATATCACACGTTATGAGGATGTGCATGGAACACCGTATTCGTGGAACCAGGTGTATAAACACATTGTGTAAGTGGTGTGCGGGCAGTCGTTTGTATGAGTGCCAGTTCACATATTCCTTCTGCAGCAGGAATAAACGTGAATGCATAGGCCGGACATACATACAAACATAAATATGACAATTTACACTGTGGCATCACCTTAGGATCATCCATTGCTAAAATAAATAAGAAGTGATCAGGCACTATTAATGCTCAGTTTGATAATTATCTAGGGTCACAAGTGTGTCATTACATGGATTGGGAGAGGTTCCATTTCTCATGCAGTGAGAACATTGGAAATTCAATAACAATAGAAGTACAGTATGTGGCAGCGTTGCTTCTAGATAAAGGGGAAAAATTACAGATTTGCGGCATGCGGTAACATTGATTCTGTGACAAATGAGAAAAGAAATACTACCTCCTGTGTTTTGAAAATTAGGGCTTAAATAAAGAGTGGGCATCCACCCATCTTAAACCTGTATTAATTAAATCAGCGATGAGCTTGTCATTGGGTATGATATAAATTGGAAAAAATCTGCAATGTGCTTGTCATTGGTAAATTATAGAAACTGGAGATAAAAAAAATTGCAATTGGGTTACAGAGCGTAGTTTTAAACGATAATCATTAAATGCAGCTTGTGCACTTGATATGCTTGCGGTTTGAGCAAATGTGTCCGGGATATCATTAACATCCCTGGTAGGAACTCTGGGTGTATCCTATTAAGTCTGGCCGCATATACTACGTCTGATGTTTGTGTTTGATTTAAAATTTTTAAACCTGCTGCTGTTTTCCTTTGCAGTAATAAGGAATGGACCTGAAAATTTGGGCGAAAGTTGGGCGATTCATTCAGGTTCTCTAACCATGAGAGCGTAACCTATTTATAATGTTATAGACTTGCCGGTGTGTGTTGTTTATAAATCATTTCAGTCGTGACGCTGCTAAATGTGTCCATACTTGACAGAGGATGTCTGTGAAGCTGCTGATTTGCTAAGTAGAGAAATAGACACTGAAGACAAGGCGAGATTTGCCTGAGAGTATGTCAGAAGGCAAAACATTTGTCTGTGCCCTAAACAACATATTATGGTGATTTACCACTAGACAAGGAGGTTCACACTTAACAGAAGTTTTATCTCAAAGTGATATTCACAACACTTCCCTGGAGAAAATTCACAATATATTTTCTCAGATTTTTTTTTTTTACGGGGAATAGCCCACCCAGGCACAGGTCATCGGCCCACATTGGAGCCTGGGTGGCGAAAAAATAAGAATAAAAATAAATTAAAAATAGAAAATGCCGGAAAACCAGCATTTTAAACAGAGACAGATTGTATGAGTGTGGAAATACAGAAGGCAGAGCATTCCACAGTTTGACTGTGTGAGGAAAGAAGGATGTACTATAACGGGTTATTCTAGTGTGACCGACATCTAAAGAGAAATGGTGGGCACCGCGGGCAAGACGTGTGTTACGAGCCCACGGCCTTGATGGTGGTACGCAGGATGCCAAATCCACAGAACATTGCCCGTTAAAGCACCTGTAAAAGAAAGAGAGTGAAGCAACATTGTTCCGAAGAGAAAGGGAAGAGAGATTGTCAACTAAAGGAGGAAAGTTAATAAGACGAAATGCCTTTGATTATATCTGTGCATATACCTGCTTCAGCAATAAAACAGAAAACGCCAAGAAGTGTTTACATCAAGCCTTGCCACTTTGCCACTTAAGAGTTCCAGAACTTAATTTTAAAAATTACTGTGATACCAAAACAGTTATCACACTACTTGAGCAAACCAATCCTCTCATGCATTGTGAATTGGATTCACGATATGACAAAAGAATCTCAAGGATTTTACGATTGGTTCTTTCGACGAAGCCATTTGTCGGTGGATGGTAGGCCTTATTTGCTGAGTGTTCACTCTGGACTGGAGGCTTAATTTGTAGAGTGTTGCTATGGAGGCCTGACTTGTAGAGTTCTCACTGGGGAGGCTTGCTTTGTTGGATGCCGTATTGCAGACATATTTGTGCAAAGTTGATTCTTAACTGTATAAATTTTATTTATTTTTTTTTATTATTTTTGTTTACGGTGTTAGCCCACCCGGGCAACAGGTCAATGATCGACATCAAGGCCTGGGGGTGAAAATGTAATAATGATAAACAACAATAATAATAATAAATAATAAATAACAATAGATAATAAAAAAATATAATAATAATAATAATAATAATAATAATAATGATAATTATAATAATAATAATAATAATAATAATAATAATAATAATAATAATAATGATAATAATAAAATAAATAATGCGAAACGATAAGTTGCCATATATGCAAAACTTTTCAATATTCCTAATTCATTCAAACAGGCTGAGGGCAGCGTATGTAAGTAGTGGCGTTCATAATTAGGGAGGAAGGTATACATTAATTACCCTATGAATTGGCTCGCATAACTATTTTTCTTGGTAAACGACTTTCAAATGATAGCACTATATAATTATATGCTGAGACTTAGCAAGTAAGCTAATAAGCACCGAGAGCAACGTCTTAAGCGATTATACTGAGCAGGGGAGGATTTCACTTAGATCTAACAACGCTGCTCATACCTGTTATGGTTAACCACTGCCAGGTGTAGATGTTGCTTTTATTTGCACACTATCCCATAACTAAATACAGTTATTTAACAGTGAATTTCAGTGAATTTTACGATTCATTAAATTTAACCTCCATAGTATCGACTGGCCATAAAAACTTTCCCAGTGTGCAATTTTGTGCACTACATCATGTAAGGGTGGCCAGGCCCGCCTGGCGAGCAGCGCCAGTCAGGGATCAGCAGTGTATAATTACTCCGAGAAGTCCGCTTTATCTGAAATTGTAAATTTGCAGTTACTCTAAGGGGGTTGAATTGCTATAACTGAGGAGAGTGATATGCTAATTTTTAAATGAACCTCTAAAAATACTCTTCGTTTTTATGCTTACTTTTCACGCCCCCCCCCCTCCTCCACACACACAGTGAGATTCAAACTCTGCCAAGCTACTAGTTATCCATCATATGCGATCATTACATAGTGGTAGAAAAATTAAGCCTTATCATTTTCCTCTAGACTAAAGTAGTTGCTAATTTTTTCGGCCAATTTACAAATTCATTGTCTAACATGTTGCTTAAGTGACCGTTCCATCAAGCTTCAAATAATCATTTAGTTTGATCATTATCACGTGCCTTGTATAATTTACTCAGGTGGAGGGTAATCATAACTCACCCATTACCTCAATATTACTACTGTTAATAGTATTAGCATTTATTTCACATTTAATATATTGTCCATCCTTCTGCCTTCTCAATAACAGCCTAGCGTCTCTCAGGCATTGAAGAGACGAGGTTCTTAATGAGCTGCGGTTGTTGACAGAACATTTACCATTGCCTTCTCATATGGGCCATCAGCTGTTGAGATGTCCTCTCTGTCTCAGTCTCCCACGTATTGACCATTGTCCCCCATAGATTTTCTATAGGATTATAGTCGCAACCCTTGCTTGGCCACTCCATCAGAAACAAATTCTCTTGCTGTTGAAACCAGTCCGTGACTACAGTACTCTGGTTGCGTGGATGGGACAGCGATCCTACATGAAACTGACTGGACCTGGTGGGAATGGGAAGTTTCGTTCTTGCAAGGAAGGAAGGAAGAAATTTTGCATGATGTCTATATATTTCTGGGCAGTGAACTTTCTCTCAATTTGTGTCACATCACCCACACCATGGAGGGAGATCCATCCCCAGGTAGTGCAGGCAACGTATCCGCTGCGTGCTTCCTCAAAAATGTGGCGACGGTCGTATCTGCAAATGAAAACCCGTAATCCCAGTACTTCCAGTGTAATACATTGCAAAATCCCTATTTAGGTTAATGATTACGTTTAAACTGATTAATAGCTAACGCTTACATTTATCCTCAAGGCTGATTAATAGATAAACAGAGCTCCTACATTTTTAGCCTAAATGGTACTCCCCTACTTACGACGGGGTTAGGGACCGACATCCAGGTCGTAAGTCGGAAATGCTTAAATAACACATAGAAAATAGAAAATTTGGGTCTCTTTTTCTTCTCAGCACCACAAAACACTTATTTTTAAGCTTGCCAGCCATTTTAAAGTGAATTCCAGATGAAAATTTTGTCTGTGTACTGACTTTGGGACTCAAAAATACATAATTTGACCAAATTTTGGTACGACTGAGGCAGGTCGTAAGTGCTGGTGGACATAAGTCGAGTCGGTCGTAAGTCGGGAGTACCTACTATTAATTGGTTTCAGTATGACCATAAAGAAGGGTATTTTAACATACATCGTGTTATTCCGCTTCCACAAATGTATCTGGCTATGATTGGTCGAAGTGTAAGACTTCTCATCAGAGAAGATCACTCTTGACCAAAAGTCTAATCCCACATCAATATACTGGTGAGTGAAGGCGAGCCTCGCAGTACAGTGTTGATCAGTGAAGTGCTCCTTGCTTGCAGGAGCCCTGTGAAATTTAGTTATTTGGGATTTTCATACGAAGCAATAAATAATTAACAATTAGAGAGTAACAAACTAGTGAAATTCTGGTTGTAAATGAGAATAGGTTTTGCGATGCACATTCGTCACAGCTTATATATTTATTCCTTTAAAGTAATTATATTATTCAAAATATCTCCTGCTTGTGTTTGCCTTATGATTTGTTCTGATAGAAGTGTAAAAGAACTGCCATTCACCAGTTTCGCTATCACAGATTTTTTTTTTATTTTTTTTTATTTTTTACGGGATTAACCCACCCGGGCACAGGTCACTGACCCACATCAGGGCCTGGGGGGCGAAAATTTAATCATTATTAATCGTAAATATCATTTATAAATAAAAGGTAAAATAAAATAATAACGATAAAAATAATAATAATAACACTGTAATAATAATATTAAAGAACTATAGAGAGAAAAAATAGTGAGAAACAATATATGTATGTTGTGTTGTCAAGTAAGAGAAACAATTGAGACCCTGCAATTGTGTGTAAATGAGGCAGAAAGACAGATCAGCAACCTGGGACTTGGTCATAATTTTCGCGATGCCACATAGCAGCAGGGTCTACCATTAGACAACACATTATGCTTCCAATATCTTCCCAGGCGGTAATACCTCCTTGTTTGATAGCTGTCTCCTACCTACTATTCAATACTAATGCTGCACTGAGACTTCTTTCTGACTGTAATGTAAAAATTTTAATAAGCATATTTACATTGCGCAAATTTATAATTAGTTTATCAATTATTCATTACCATGCCCTACCTATGGTGGATTCCCGCTTCATGCAGCCGTCTCCGTACAGTCTCATTGGACACGTTGAGCTGCAGTTCGTCTCTGATAGCAACAGCATTCGTGAAGGGACTTTCCTTCCTCTGCCTGCCTAATGCGTTCGTCTTCCTGGGGAGTAGTGACTCTGGAACTGGGTCTCGAAACTGAAGAAAAGGGTAAACCATTTATTCTGTCACACATTTCATATAATAACGACAAAATAAATCAATCAATATTAGGAGCACGTAAAAATAATGCATAAAACGTTTATGTATTCATACATACCCAGGCCTGTCAAGTTTCCCGTCTCCTCCCATCTCTGTATCCAGTTCCACCTGGAAACAGTCTGAGGCGAGACACCTAACTGGTGAGCGATGGCCCTTATACTGAGGCCGTTGTCTGGCAGTGAGATGATCTGACCCTGTAAGAATAACCGAGTCCGCTGCCTATCCATGTGGACGCCAGGAAATGAGTCTGGAAAACCTAGTTCTCACCCTGATTGGTTAAAGGTCTAAGAAACAGAGAAACTATTAATTACATTGCCGAACGACAGTTGGGGTTATAGAGAGGAGGGTGTTTTACCCAGATATAGACTTTCAAATATGTATAATATAGTTCCTTTACATTATTGTTATCAAGTATATGTCCTTAATGTGGTAGATTCACTTAACCAAATTTCAATGTTTTCTATAATTGAGAGCTATCGATGTCGACTTCAGTGAACACTTATTGTAGCTTACATTGACAAAATTGTGGATAATGTTAGCCATTTTAATGAGTGTGGTATGATTATGTTTTGAGTAGGGTTTTATAATGGTCAAAGTGTTAACATGTCGACTGAAGCTCTCATGAATGAATTATACTGATATGGAACGTGATATTAACTGAAAAGATTACAAATATCTTCATTATGTGGATGGAGGTGACCATAGAAATACCCAATGGAATATCTCCCAACATCAGCAACAGCATCTTAATTAAAACTTAATGCTTCCTAGTTTTGGACAATATCCAGTCGGGGGTGGCAGGAGAGGGAGTGTAGTACTATTTTGGCTCATTTATTGTCTCACAACATTTGGTCAGTAAAATATGAATATATAATTAACCACACCAGTAACAGGCGCAGACTTACTAATTTCCTATACCACACTATCTTTATTATGCATTAATAGTTTGCTTAATAAATACAGGGTTGTACCTAGAGACGTTTTACCTTGCCCCTCTCCCAGCCCTCTTTTTTGTGTGTATGTGTAGAGAAAGGAGGGGTGAAAGAAGATTAGAGGTGGGGGAAGGAAGTTATAATTTGAAAATTGAAGAAATTTAGGAGGAGGTAAGAGAGGGCGGGCTGACCACTGCCTAGCTAAGCTAATGGTGTGTTAGGGTTGTGTCATGGGTTAGTTATTGTCTTTCGGTACAGGCACTAGACATCGTACCCTATTCCATATATATGGGTGTTTTGAGGGCCTTATTTCATGTTCCGCCTATCCTACTGGCGGATGCTGGTCTAGGGAGGTTGTCTATTGCCTGGCCATATAGATCGGGGGTGGTAATGGACCTTTTGAGATTTGGCAACATTTTGTGAACCATGTATGGTTGTTGTCGTTATCTGGTGGGAGTCTTTGAAGAAGTTCTTGCTCTGATCGTTCTATCTTTTGCCAGACTCTGCTGGCCAGGTTTTATTCTCAGGTCTCTATGTATCTCGGCTGTGGTTCTGGTGAAGGGGTATCTTTCACCTGTGACGAATCTTTGGGCTTCATTTTGGACCACCTGTAATTTTAATATTTGATTGGTGGTCATAGAATGAAGAGGTACTGCTGGGTAAGTTAATATCGGTATGATAAATGATGTCACCAGGCGGAGTTTTATTTTCTCAGGAAGCGCTTTAAAGCGGTATAGTTTTCTCAGCTCTCTTCATGCCTTTTCCTTCCTGGCGTGGACATAATGGGAGTAACCTGTCGTGGATATATGCACGCTCAGGAGGGTGCCTATGCTTTTGTATTCTATCTGGGCATTATTGGTTATGAATGGATGGGTTTTCCTTCTGCATAAGGGTATCACTGTGAATTTCGGGAGATTGGTTTGGATTTTCCATTGTTTTTCGGAATTACTTACCCTTTCTAATTCCCGCCTGGTGTTGTCGACCTGTAATGCTTGCGATTTTCTTTGATGTGTTGTTATTTGAGTGATGTCATCTGCATACATAATATCTTCGTTACCTATTCTAGTGGGAGGCGGGGTGTCACTTGTGTAGATAATATATAGGGTGGGGGAGAGGACGCATTTCTGCCGTCAAGAAAGTTGCAAAGTAGTTTTTCAATGTTGGTGGGAAGTCCGAGTTGAAGGATCTTATATTTTAGACCGCCATGTCAGACTTTGTCAAATGCTTTCGCTACATCTCGGAGAGTTAGCTTACATTGTCTACCACCCGCCGCGGCTCTGGCTATGTTTTCACATGCCAGGGCTATTGCTGTTGTGGTGGACTTTCCTTTCACCCGAATTATCTGCAGTTGACTCTGTTGGTTGTTTCCAGGTGATTTCTCAGACGGTTATTGATAATTTTTTCTAGGATTTTTCCAGGTACTTCGAGGAGGGAGATCTGTCTGTAGTTCAGTGGGACGGCGGGGTTCTTTCCTTGTTTTGGCGTTAGGGTAATAGTGGCCTCTTTGAATTTAAAAGGGAAGTAACCCGAGGCCAGGCAAGCGTTCATTGTGGCTCCCAGTCTCTCCATGGCCGGGTTGTTTATGTGGCTGAGGATCTCCTTGGTGATGCCTGAATAGCCAGGGGCTTTATTTTTGGTATTGGAGATGGTTGTGTTGAGTTCTTCCGGGGTGATTGGTTAGGACATTGGGCTGTCCACTCAGGGGAAGGCTGAGTGCGGTGTGTCTGGCCCCGGAGTTCATCGAGGACGAGCTCCTCGTGGGTACCATCAAATTTCCTATTCTCTTCATTTGTGATTCGGAAGATGTTTCTCCATATGCCCCTGAATATGTGTTCTTTGTCTTGGTCGTCATATATTTTACTTCCTGCACGGTCAGTTATATATGATGACTCGTTACGGCTGCAACCTTTCCGTCTCTTAACTCGACACCAGAACTCTCCTGGATCGTTGTATGTATGTGAGAGTTGTTCAACAATTTCGCCCCATTTAAGGTTGCTTTGTTCCAGAGATATTGTTTTTATTTCCTCCCCTATTCTTCTGTATGTATTGTAGCTTACGATGTCCCAACCATGGGTTTCGGCTCTCTGAAGTCTGTTGTGGGTGTGGGAGAGTTCTGTTGCGTTTGAGAGGAGTGGCCTCCTGGTAGGCTGTTCCTATGGCTTCACACCATGTGTTGATTTCTTCACCGGCTGATTGTCTATGGTCTACAGGATTGTCATGTCCTTGGCCTCAAGTTTGGCAGGAGCTTTTTCGGTGAATACAGTAGTTCCCAGTCGATCTGCTTGGCGATCCTCCGTGGTGGAGCTGGTATAGTTATTGGTGTTGCTGAGGTGGTCATGATTATAGGTATGTGATCGCTGGAGGTTACAGGGCCTTGTTCAAAGAGATAGTTGTGAAAGCATCTGCCGTTTGTTATTGCTATATCTGGAGTAGTGGCTGAGTTCCTACTGTAGAACGTGGGGAAGTCCGGGCCTATAAGCTGGGATTTTTTGTCTGTTATGAGGCCAGTGAGACTTCTTCCAACATTGCTAGTTGTCCTCTTACCATCTAGTAGAGGATCTCTGGTGTTCATGTCCCCAATGATGTAGGTTGGGTGGTGGTATGATAGGAGTCTGTGGAAGTCCTCGTAAGGCAGGTAGTCCCTGCGTGGTGGGAGGTAGGTTGTGGCTATTATGATTGGTCCTGTGGTCAAGTTGATTTGAACAGCGAGAGTTTCAGAGGTGAAGTCGTCTATGATTCTGTGGTGGACATCTCTTTTTATGGCAATGGCCACCCCGTCATTTGGCCCCTCTGATAGATTGGATTTATGGATCCTGTAACCAATATTTTCAGTTCCTCAGACGCCTTTTGGCCGTGTGAGTTTATGAGTATACTATCTGCGTCAACGTAGTTGTAGTGGCTGGACAAACTGAATTTATTAGTTTCTTCAATGGAGGACGTTATGTTGCATTATTTTCACTACCTTACGTAGCGGGTCTATTGTTTCTTGTTCTTGGTTTTGGGGGGATCCGTGGGTTTCGTGATTTGTTCTCTGTGCGTCCATTCTTCAAACTTTTCATCATCCGGTCGGATGACTTTTTGATACAATTTGTTAAATCGACCTGTTTTTGTTTAATGGAGTGGCAGTACTTCCATTTCATCCCTGTTGCTACCTTCCACTCCTACCCTCCTCTCACACAGGCCCCCGGTTCCACTCTCCACTTCACGAGTGAATGCTTTAGACGCGGGTTCATACTCCCTTGGTTCACAACTCTCGGAGACTATGATTGACATCGCTGACTGTAGCATGTGGAAGTGTGGGAGGGTGTACATGGTGATACAACTTCAACACCGTTGCACGCATTGAATCAGGTAAAATAATTAGCGTAACAATACCCTTACCTGTCTGTTTGGAGTGATGGCGTATGTCTTGCCGTAGTTCAAATTGACTGAACGGAAGAGTTAACTTGGGGAAATTTGTCTACTCCCCCGACTGGTGCTATGTTCCTGGACAAAGAGTCTGCAACCACGTTCGCTCGTCCTGGTAAGTACCTGAACACGGGGGCGAATTCTTGAATGGTCAGATACCAGCGTGCTAGTCTGCCTGAAAGGATTTTTCTTTGGAACAGCTCGGTCACTGCCACATGATCCATATGGACGGTTATGAGATTGTCAAAGTTAAATCCTTAAAACCTCTTAAGTGCCCAGGCAACAGCTAATATTTCCAGATGCATTGCGTGTTTCTGCATCATTAAGTTTATGACTGCCGTAAGGAATCACTATGTTTCCCTCATGAGTCCAGCTGCATGAGTACAGTGCCGAGCTTTCGTCCTAAGGTGCTGGTGAGTGAAGTCAGGAAATGCTAAAGCAAGTGCATTGGGAATTACCATCGTCAATGCAATAAAATTAATCTCCTGTTCATCATTCCAGACAAAAATGGCGTCCTTCTTGAGTAACTAAGTCAGCGCTGAAGCTAACGTCGCATATCCTATCATAAAAGGACAATAATATTTTGATAAACCAAGAAAACTATGCACCACGGTTGTAGGACGTGGGAAATGTATAAAGGCTTTGACTTTGCCGTCAAATATATGAATGCCGTCTCCGTCGACTACATGACCAAGGAGTTGTTTTTTTATTTTTTAAATTTACATATAGGAAACTTAACTGTAAGTCCCACTGTAGAAAGTTTCTGGAAACTTCAGGAGTTTGGCAAGATGACTGTCTACATTTTTAATGACTGCAATGAGATCATCTAATAAGCACATATTGTATTGCCTATTAAATCATCAAACAAAGTGTTGATCATTCTTTAAGAGTCAATGGCGCTTTTCGAAGGCCGACAGGCATAAGTAGCAATTCAAAATGGCCCAAGAGAGTGCTTAAGACAGAATTATCTTTGAATAAATATTGCAATATATCGCTCAGAACAGGCATTGGGTACCTATTCGGGATAGTGTCTTTAATGACTCACCGAATATCATCCTTCTGTTCTAGATGCTATGAGGTATTCTGTAAGCTGGTATATAAATGAGGTTTATGTTCAGTTTTTAAAGATATGTGATTTGAAGTGAAACTGGTCTGACCTAGTAGATTGCCAGGTAAAGCTCTAATCTTTTTTGTAGTCGGCAAGCAACTCGAGTGACCTAGTCTTGCCTTGAGGGAGATCAAGTACCTTAACGTAGTACTATTTGATCCATCCTTTCCTGTCTGGTTTATGTAAGTGTACGTGTAGCACTACCAATTGGGAATTGTATAGGCTTTAAAACAACCATTAGTATGGTAAAACCAGATAATCACACAAGTAACATCCCTGTTTCAATATTCTGGGAGCGCCTGTTCTGTTGAGAACGAGGACATCTGTTGAAAGTACCAGGACGAATCGTACTCAATGTAGATTCATATGAAAGACCTTTAATTCTTAAAGTGTTCGTAAGATAGACTCTGTCAGTCCCAATGAAAACGTCAGGTAAGCGAACAGTGACCCTGGTTACGTCCTCATTCCGAAAATGCTGAATACCTGTTAAACCTGCAGGTACTACTATCCAATTTTTGCTGCTAAAAACACGCCAGGTAAATGAGTCGGTAGGGTCTGGGATGTGCTGGGACTGGAATACCTCTTCCTCGTAGTAGGAGAGTTGGTTAAAACATTCACCCTGGCAGTGAGCAATGGAACAGAATTGTACACTCGCACCAAAAAGTATCGGTGCAGGGTGAGATCGACGACTTCCGAAACGATAAGCATACACTATGATATGTCGGGAAGGTTGGTAAGTGTATCCTCATAACCCCCCTCTCCCCCCTCCACTAGGTGTTGCCATATGGCTGACAATCAGTGTGTTTGTTTCCTCTTTTCGGATTGTTGCTTTGTGTCGACTGAATGATGAGCGAGGGGAGCTGGTGGTAGAGCGGTACCGTTCTTGCCTCGCAAGCAAGATTTCACGGGTTCGATTCCCGGGCCGGCGGAAGTTGTTTGGACACTCTTCCTAGTCCTTTTTGTCCCTGTTCACCAAGCAGCAAAGTAGGTACCTGCTGTAAGTCGAAAGTTGCGAATTCGTATTCAGGGACAGGTTGTTGGAACTTCCAATAACTTGCTTAGACATAAATCATTGACTCTTCAGGCTTCTACGCCCTTGACTCTTCAGGCTTCTACGCCCTTAGCTCATGAGACATAAGGCAAGCATGAACTTAGAATGATTCTCTGTTGGGCGCTGTAAACGCTTCTGCGCTTCACCTTACACAAGGATGTGGGTGGGTGCCCAAAAAAAAAAAAAAAAAAAAAAAAATGATGAGCGAGGGTTCGGTCTCGGCGAACGTGGGTATAAAACAGAGGCAATATGAAGCAGTAGAGATCTACACATGCCAGACGACATGGAAACCTCAGAGGGAACACGAGGAGCTAATATTGCCCTTCATAACGAAGGGTTCGGCGTCACAGATATTAGCCGGCGAGTTGGTGTCCACAGGAACACCGCTGCACCGCGATGCCTCGAAACTGGTGATACAGACGACAGGTCTCGGAGCGGCCGTCCAGGCTGCACCACCCCTCAGGACGACCAGGTTATGTGGTTTATTTGGTTGCATAAATTAATGTGGCAATATTCACAAGTATCACAAATAAGTTTGGTAACAGGGAGCTCCTCATATTTTATACTGTCTCTTCACTTCCCGACCTTATTTATAACAGTTTGTTTCACTTGACCAGGCCATAGTAGCTACTCAGCAGGATTACAGGGCTGCCAACATACGGCTGGAACAACTCGCCTTTCCCAATACCAATCGTCACTGGTCTCAAATTGTTCACACTACAGTATGCACCGATACTTTTTGTTGCGAGTGTACATGTCACGATAGATATCGCCACCAACAGTAATAGTATGTCGACTTCGTTGGACATCTATCATGTTGCGTTTAAGAGTTGGAAGGCCAATTAATCCTCCAGCTGGAAAGCAAAAGTCCTTGACTATGTAACACACTGCCGGAAATGATTTACCATGTCTAGAAAAACGTAGAGGTTGTGTTACTCCTCCGTAATGTCAAGCTGGGCACAGGAAACTCCTGAGAGATCAGTGTCAGTAGGTCGAACTTGAAATCCTTGCTGAGGTGAATGTCGCTGTAGCTCTTGATAGGACGCTAACTTATCTAGGGAAAGAGCATTGGTACCCACTCTCACCGGAACAGACAACACTTGTGTTTTGTCCAATGTCATGATTAACGAAACTGCACTAAAAGTGTTGCTTGGCGTTGTTACGGATCTATTTATCCCGCGTATTGTTGAGCAAGTTGGTGGCCTTCCCCGACTGCTTATAATAGTGGCTGTCGTGGCTGTCTATCATACACCGTTAGAGAGTAACATAGTCCTGGAAATTATTTGAGGCAGAGTCATGTAATATACACCACATATTACTGTCAGTACAGTAGTAGACTTGGTTTGAACAACTACTGAATGGGACGGAGGTAGGTCTCGTCGTGGTCTTGAATTTGTTGTAAGGGTTCTGTGGTGTTTGGGTTTGTTACCACCTTGTTGGAGCTGGTAACACTAGTCAATAGTGCGACCATTAGTGTTATAGTATTTGCATAACAATTGCAACCTTGTGGTGACGAACCGGCGCCACAGGTGTTACAGTTCTGGCCAGTGGGGTACGGGCTACCCTAAGTGGGGTCTTACATACGTATGAAAGATTTGTATTAGACTGGGCATTATCATCATTCATAGCTTGACTGTATGCAGGGTCCCTTTAAAATAATACAAATTTCGCAATTTAAAAAATGCGTGAAAACTGCTCTAATGATATGGTGCCGCCCTTGTAATCCTCGTCTTCCGCGATTGCAATGTTCTGCACAACTCCTCACATTAATGTAAAATTGTAACTATGCGATTATCATCTTCCCCTGTGAACTCGCGAGAGCGGTCATTCTGCGGCAACACTATAATGCAATGGTAGTGTTAGTAAATATGCTTGAGCCAGCTGTAGCCAATGTTAGTTGGCTGTTAGACAACTTTGATGATCACTGGAAGAGTAAAGGATGTAGGAGGTAAAGTATACTATCCTGACACACTGGGGATTGGTGGGTAGGGAGAATGAACAGAACAGTACTGAGGTGTGGTGTCGTACGTACGACCTGACCTAAGTTGGGGACGGTGTAAATCACCAAATGATTGATATATTAATTGTTTATTATTCTTAATGGAAGTGCTTTACTGTAAATGAATTTGTATTCCATGCAAAACTTTCGTTATGTTAGTATCAATGCCAGCTCCGGTAGGGAGCACTGCATCAGTTAGTATTGCGTAGGTACTATTATAACCTTCCGCCAATTGCGTAATGTCTGAACTAGGTAAATGAAATAAAGTATCCATAAATGATAATGCGAATAACACAAGATTATACTAAACAATAACCTTGCCCATCCATTTTCAGTAAATAAATTAAAGTATAATTAATGAATAAATAAAACTACTAAAATTATATTACGTCAATAATATACAAGTAAGGCATTCATTAATTAAAAACTAGCCTATCACGACATCTGATGTGTGATAGTATGCTGTAGAATATGTTTACTTTTATAAAACTAATGATGTTTGTGAAATTCCTAGCACAAAGACTTGATTGACGATCTGGTAGGCAGATCCGTAGACTTCTGCGAGGTGCAGAGTCTCAGCTGGTGGGAAATAGGTCACAGTCACTCCTTGCTTATGGATGCGAAAACCCGTAAATGACGTGTCAAAGATGGCATCGATGACGTATTAGTTGCCAGGGGGTGGCAGATAATATGACCTAAGCGATGTCGAAGACAGCTGTCCGATGTAACTGGGTGCACTGGGTTACATGGTGGGTCACATGGTAGGTCACTGGTGCAGCCACTAGGAGTTGTTGATCAGGAGTCGAAAGGGTGCTGAAGCAGACGTCGACCCATGCAAATTTACCTCTAAAATGACACCAAGGATATACGCTATAGTATTGAGTGCCTGAAACACCAAAATTTACCTTAAAATAACACCAAGGGTTCCTTAAACACCCAAATTTGCTCGTAAAATTACACCAAGTCTTAGGTGCCAGGCACCCCCAAAGTTGCCTAGGGATATTGTACAATTCCATGCAATTTAGACCTCAATAACTACTTCAAGGGAAAATATGGACAGATTAAGCTGTTAAGTGCAACTACTTAGTTTCTGAATATGTATTAGGCCAATAGTTTGCTCGCACTTTCCCCCCTTAAATTGAAACAAAATAATTAAAAACTCAGGAATAACTGAATGGCTGATAGAAATCTGGAGCTTTCAACACTGGAGATGTTGGCAGGAAATGGCATATTCTCCTAAATGACAACTGACACTCTGTAGTCCATTCAAATGGTTTCTTTGGACTCACTAAGTCTGTGAGGGGCGCTGCGACACAAGCAAAGTTAGGGCAAAACTTTCCGTAGAAGCCAGCGATTCCCAGAAACCTCATGACTTCTTGTCGGTTGGTAGGGACAGGAAACTCCTTTATAGCTTCCACCTCTGTTGCTACAGGCGACACTTTTTCAAAGCCAACCACATGCCATAAAAATGTTACCTGAGCATGACCAAATTCACTCTTGGCTAAATTTCCAGTTAGGTAGTATGCCAGTTGTTGAAATAGCTCTCAGGTACTTCATATGTTCCTCCCAGGTGTTTGAAAATAGGATAAGATCATCGATGTAGACTCGCACATTGTGAAGCCCCGCTACCACTGTGTTCATTAATCGCTGGAATGTAGCAGGTGCATTTATCAGGCCAAAGGACATCACACGATATTGATATAGACCATCTGGCATCACAAAGGCAGATTTTCTTAGCCCTGCAAGTCAGTGGCACCTGGTAATACCCTTTCAGCAAGTTAAGGGTGGTGATGTACTTGGCGTCTCCGATGTCTTCGATGATGTCATCAATTGTGGGTAGAGGATATGAGTCCGTCCGGGTGATCACATTGACTTTGCGATAATCAGTGCACAACCTTTTGCTGGAGTCAAGTTTGAGCACCAACAAAATTGGGGACGAAAACTCACTGTCGCTTGGCTCCACCAGTCCATGCTGTAGCAAGTAGCCGACATCCTTCCTCATGAGCGCCTTCTGATGAGGACTCATTCTATATGGAGACTGCTTTATCGGACGAGCACCGTCCACCAGTTCAATATCATGCTCCATTCCTTTGCACGGCTTCGGCATGTCTCCAAATATCTGAGGAAATTCTTTAAGCAGATTGCACAAGTCATCCACTTCTGACTACGAAAGGTGGGAGAACTTCATTAGATGATTATTTAGGATATCACTATTTCACAATTTGGGTTCAATAATTTCAAGTGCTTGGTCTTCATTAGGGCTATCATTAACATTCAAAGTAACACTATGCTGAGCTCTATCAAGGTACGGTTTAATTAGATTAATATGAACCCCTGTTGGTTTCTTCCTTCTTCTAGGAGTATGTATTACATAATTCATATCATAAATTTTCCTAGCTATTACGGTCCCTGAAACTTTTCATGAAATGGCGTGGCATACAGAGGCAGGTAAACAAGAACAGAGTCACCAGGCTCAAAACTCCGTTGTTGAGTTTTATATCATACCTGTCCTTCATTTGTCCTTGGATCTCTAATAAGTTTTCTTGGGCCACCTTGTAAGCTTTCCTCAGACGTTCTTTAAATCCCTATACTTATAGAGTTAGGCGTTTTTACATTATTTCCTATCCATGTTTCTTTCAGTATGTCCATACACTAAAGAGAAAGGAGTAAATCCTAACAATCACTGGGGACAGAAACGGATAGCATACAACAAAAAATACACCCCCTCATCCCAGTCCTTACTTTGTTCGACACAATACTTTGTTAACATCGATTTGAAAGTCTGATGGAAGCGCTCCAAGGCCCCTTGACTCTTTGGGTGGTAAACTGTGGCATGATACTGCTTAATTCCCAACTCCTGCATCACTTGTTTGAACACCTTAGAGGTAAAATTCGTCCCTTGATCAGACTGAACACCGCGAGGCACACCATACCGGGTAAAAAACCTGGTTAAAGCAGCAGCAACAACTTGGGCAGGAATTCTTCTCAACGGGAATACCTCAGGATATCTCGTAGCAGAGCACATAACTATTAATAAGAACTGATTCCCTTTTTCGTTCTTGTTAAAGGGCCAACTACATCAATGATTACTTTCCTGAAGGGCTCATCTTTAATTGGAATGGGTTTCAAGGGTGCTGGCTTAATCAACTGGTTAGGTTTTCCAGCTACCTGGCACACATGGCAAGTCTTACAGTAATCAGATACACCCTTCCTTAACCCAATAGCCCAAGCCAAAAGAAGTTAGGTATAATTTTCTTATAAGTCTTGTTAACCCCCAGATGCCCTCCAACAAAATCATGTGCTAAGCTCAAGATATCCTTCCGGTAACAAGACGGATTTGATATACAACACGCACTCAAAAATTTTATTTTTTTTCTAATGTAGATTTTTATGGTGATTCCAAAACCTACCTAACTTAACCTAACTGGAAAACATCGGTCAACTTAAAATCCTAAAATTCCCTAGATGACCGAAAAGAAAATAAGACCTTAAATTTCATTTATTATGGAAGGCATTATTCATTTTTGTTGGAATCATGAACATACAAAGCCAATATATCTGCACTTGATTCTACCACTGTCAATGGCAAAGTGAATTATTACCACCACACCAAATGTTGCACAAAAAGTGGTAAGGTAGTTCTTTCTTGCAATACATTGAGTCACTAAGGGGATTAAAAAAAAGAACATGAATTTATGTCACTGAATTTATCTTATTGGTAACAAATTGTGGTTAAACTGATACACAAATGAAACATGCCTGGGAACTACCTGGCACTGGTTACCTGGCATATTTGGACTTATTAAAATATGAAATTTACTAAGTATTTATACTTATGAAATAATTATTTTGGTAGTGCTGGACGGCTATTAATTGCGCTCATTACGAAAATTGGGTCGATATTATTTCTGATAAGGGGCGCCATTAACCGTTCCAGAGTGAGCAGTTCTCACCACTCTTCAAATAGACTACTTACGACTTTTTTTAGCTTAATTTGATTTCCACACATTCCTACACATAAATTATTTGGATTAGTTATCTTTAAGGCTTACCTTTTATGACGGTTAGGAGAATTTGGAGGATATAAGCGGCGATGAGGCAAGTAGAGGTTGATCATGGATGTTCCTATACAAACATGGAATTCTTTTAAAAAGAACAATAAAATTCTTCAAGTGCTGATCTATATGGAGGATATTTTATACAAAATAGTATTCCTTTGCAGATTTATACAATTTATGCGCATCTAATTATATATCTTTTCTTTTGGTTTCAAAATATAGTTCCATTGCAGTGGTCATCGGGCGGGGGTGAGAGTACCACGGAAACCTCCCATGTTCCAATAACGAATCGTAGATATTTTTTTTCCCAGAGTGCTTCTTGCAAACCAACCATGGGACTACCACAGCATGGTGTACACCGAGGATGTTCTTGCAATTGGCCCTATGAGTCACCGATAATATGATTATTATATAAATCACAGTTAAAATACAAATTACTATTTCTAATTACATTTACAGTATCAGTATTTAACAATGTTGCTCACTGGATATGACAATATTCAAAATAATAAGTCTTTATATTAAGTAGTATTGTCAGCCACAACAGTATAGAAAAATATGTAAACCTGTCCTTGTCGACCACCAACTCCTTAATTCTGAGAACCGACCAGTCACTGCTTATATACTGACTTGGTACTTCGTGTGTAATAGAAATAAATGGTTTGAGACAGGACCAAGTTTCACAGAGCTCAGTGATAACGCTCTAATTATACAGTATATGTATTGTGTATACAATGCTAGAAATGCATTTGTTATGCAGGGGCATATAATGTCAATGTTTTGAATTCTATTTCATACCTGTACTCGTGTGTTTTGCCCGAATAATTGTGTTGAGGTGCTGTTGTATGAGCTCCACCATTATAGTGCCTCATCACCAAACTGCTGAGCTCGTCGTGTATGTCCGTTCGCCTGGCCTTTCTTCAACCTAGACTTTGCCTTCCCTCCTCCCAGTGGAGTAATGAAATTTTGGATCGTGACTGAACATGCCAAAGAAATTGTGACATTTCTACTGATTAATAATAATATTATTATTACCCTTGGCTATGTACAGTACATGGGTCTGCATACAGTGCTTCTTGTAAGATTATTGAAAGAAAACATTTACAGAGGGATGAATAATCCTCTTAATATTCTGCAGTCATACATGCATGTGCACATAAATACCTACACACACGTAGGCACATGGCGAGTACTCCACACGTCTCTTCTTTTCTTAATCAGTTTATGATGAGCTAAATAAAATTTGCTGACCATAATATCAATAAAAGGAAACACTGTAGTACACTTTTGGATTTATTAAAAATAAAAATATTTAACTATCTTGATAATAATATTAGATAGATAGGTCTACCTGCTCAGGTAAGCTGTTATCATTGTTCGTCGACTGTACAGTAAGTTGTCTCAGATTTGTGTGTGTGTTTTTCTTAAATGTCTTAAAACTGTGATCAGTGAGACACCACAGCTGGTCTACGCTCGCTCCTACTTTACCCTAGTTCTACACTTTAGTACATAAAGACAGTACATGTTCTCTTCGCAGAGAGTGAGTGAAAAATGGCAATTCATAAGCGTCTAATAGTAAACCAAACAATATTTAATTGCGTACATCATGTCACCACGACACCGCCAATACGGTTGATTCCAGCACATGCACATTCAATACTCATATACATATTAGAGAGAGATATCCCCCGCCAGCAGGTAAACGTATTATCGTGACATTCTCCACTCCAGCTCTTCCGGTCACAGGTCTCTTTATTATGCAACACACAAATATCTCCGTGAATTTAAATTACTGCAAATAGGAAAAAAGCATAAACAATAAATATGGATCAATAACAAAGATAGAGAGCGTCAAGAAGAATTGATCTCCGTTAAAAAAAATGTAAACAAATTATTACACTTCATTATTATATATGTTAGAGACAGGTGGCAGTGTGGCCCTCTCACCCAAGGCTACCTAGAAGAGAAGGTCTGGGTGGGGGTTTGATGACGTCACTAGTGGAGGCTGCGACTTCATTCGCTTGCTCGCTCTCTCTTTACTTACCTTCTGCCTTTACTTCATAATAGCTTTATTACCTTTCTTATACCACTACTTTATTACCTTTCTTCTACCACTACTTTATTACCTTCCTTCTACCACTACTTTATTACCTTTCTTCTACCACTACTTTATTACCTTTCTTCTACCACTACTTTATTACCTTTCTTCTACCACTACTTTATTACCTTTCTTCTACCACTACTTTATTACCTTGCTTCTACCACTACTTTATTACCTTCCTTCTACCACTACTTTATTACGTTTCTTCTACCACTACTTTATTACCTTTCTCCTACCGCTTCTTTATTACCTTTCTTCTACCACTTCTTTATTACCTTTCTTCTACCACTACTTTATTACCTTTCTTATACCACTACTTTATTACCTTGCTTCTACCACTACTTTATTACCTTTCTTCTACCACTACTTTTTTACCTTTCTCCTACCGCTTCTTTATTACCTTTCTTCAATAAAAAAATTTAATCTAGGCTATTTGATTCCATTACGTAACCCCATTTTATTAGTCTTCCTTTCAACCCTTTCTTTACATTTTTTTTTTACTGCTGCGCTGACCACTTTTTATACTTAGAAATGGGGTTGATTAAACAATTTGATTATGATTTAAAAGTTTTTGATTATGATTTAATTATTGGTATTCTTTTTTATTATGATTTGATTATTATTACATAGTTTAAAATTTTTTTATTTTTTTTATTATGATTTTATTATGACCACAGATTTTGTAAATGTTAATTATTATTTGATTTTTCTTTGGCATTTGATTACAATTATCATATTTCATTTTCATTACGGTCCTTTATATTGGTGAAAATTTCACTAGGTATAGTAGAGTAGTAAGCCATAACTATTAAATTACTTTTTTTAAAGCTGCACCAATGAGATTCTTCTATTGTTTTCATTTAGTATAGCTTCTCTTTTAATCAATAAAATTTTTCATTCATGTTCAGGAAATTGAATTCATAAATCAATCTGAGTCATATTTACTTAAACTATGGTTTGTATAATATGGACACGAATTAGTACCTTAAGCTGTGTATTCTTATATTACTCTATTAATTATGTATAGTAAAGTATTACAGAACATGTATTAATCCTATGTAATGTTTCCATTTATTATGCACCATGTTATGTATATGTATTATCATATTTACATTTTATGTATTCAGCTTGTGGACGCTGGCATCTGTACATGCCAGCGTGGAGTGTGATACAGGGAGTTGAGATCGCTAGTCCTTATGGCGTGGAAACCACTGTATATTTGTTCCTCTGTATTTGTCTCCCTTACGAGAATAAGAACATATTTTCAAGATAACAAATGTTTGCGTATTCCCTCAGTAGTGTAGAACATTTTCGGGGTATCAAAGACAGACATAGATGGTTTATGGCTGCAACTTTTTTCATATATTGTTGAAGGAATTTTATTGACCAAATATAACACAGTAGTCTACTTTCTGATTCATGATCATACATACAATCAACACTGTATTAGCTATAAAGAAAACGTCAATGTATTCTGTAAATAATTCATATTCACATTCTTATTACCATTATAATTACCAAAACTGTTAATGCCTAGTACAGTCAATCAAGTTATTTCTGCTTCATTGAATCATTTCCTTTATGTAGAAGTTTATTTAGTAATATCATGTTTATAACATTATTTTCATAATTTGATTTTGCAATTGAGGTAATGCAAATCAAATACTTAAATCAACCTCTGGTCTCATTTACATAGTCAAACAGACTGCATGTAAGTGCAACACCTTTCCTGACAGTACATGCCTACCTACATGAGCATTTGGGAAAATGATAGCAGCCCCTTTAAGGGTGATTATAGTACATATACTGCAGCAACTAATATTAAGTAGAATTTATATTAACTTCAGTACAAATGGGGAACCATTAAAATTAACATAGACTACTACAGGGTACTACATAATACTACTCCATCTTTGAACACAACATAACATAATGATGTTCATCTGTGATTCTTGAGGGGTTAATTGGCTAGGACATGTAAAAGTATTTAGGGTTTTTAGTTGCGAAAGCCCAATTGTCTTTTCTGAATTAATTAAGAAAATATATTATATACAGTTCCAAGTGTATATAACCGTAGCTTATTCACTGTAGCTATGAGTGTTAAATGAGGACGGAGGCTATATTAAACAGCTCTTCTAAAATACGTCCTGCTTGTGTGAGAGGTTGAGTGAGAGTGCCTGGTGTAGCCGGCTTCTGTGACCTGACCTAGCAGTTTAGGGCCGCGCCTCAAGGAACTTACCCATCACGTGATATGACCATGTCACCTCATAGCCAGTGGACAGTTACCGGGGGTGATATGATTATATAAACTAAATGCACAGCCCGATAAATATATAAATATATATATATATATATATATATATATATATATATAAACTAAGGGGCTGATACAACTTATTCAAATATACTTCTCAGGTCATAAGATGGGAATGTAGCAAGATCCGCTTTGTTCTCGAGCAAAGATATGAACTGTGCCCATACCTGTGGTAAAGGAGCCGTACCATGACTATGACATTGCGAATTGTTCTCTTGATCTTTTGAATTCGCTTTACTCTTCTTTGGCTAGTAATGGAACTACAGCCAAGATACCTGTCAATGATGACGTTAATTTATTCCGTTAACTGGAGATGCCAGAAGGTCAGAGAGTATATAATTTTCTCATTTAGCTGCTACACAAAGGCAGATTTTGAAAGTTGATAATATTGAGGTTTCATCATAACTAAAGATATAAGAGCACATCTGTCTATCTCAATTTCCAATAGCATCTTTATTGCACTGAATTTTCACAAGAAGTAGATGTATTCTCTATCCTAATTAAAGAAGGTCATTCACGTGATTTTTTGAGAATCTAGACCAAAGTGACTGTACATTATCGTGTGAAATGGTTTGTGTTCTGCTAAAAGAAATCTATAAAAGGGTGATGTCAGCGGGCATTTCCCGTTGTGTCAATGTTAAATCAGCGATGAAACTACGATGGGAATTTCTTTCACCATTAAAATTATATGGAGTGCCAGCTGAAATGTTTGTTTTATAAAGCCTACAGAAAAATTTGCATTTTAATATAATGCAAAAAGTGATGATATGGTTGATCATATTGGTAGTCTAATCATCTTTTTTGACACCACAGAGTCACCTGTATACTAATTCATTTATATGAATGGCCCTTACTTGAGTCATTCCGGACATACAGTAGGCGTCAGGTCTGTGTTGTTCTTGTACTGTCATAAATTTAGGTGCTTTATCTGTCAGGGTCTGAAAGCACCATACACTATCTTGGTTTCTTTTTCAGTTAATCCTGAGTTTTTATTTAGTTAGTTTCAATTTAAGGGAGAAAGTGCGATCAAACTACAGGTTTAACATATATTTAAAACTCAGTAATTGTACATAACAATTTAATCTTTCCATTGCTTACCTTGAAGTAGTTATTGGGGTTTAAATTACAGGGGATTGTACAATATCCCTGTTTTATTATTCATTATAATTCACATGAAAGTTTGATTCAAGTATCCCTTGATCCCACTGGCAGGTAAGGTTACTAACTTCAAGTATGAAATTGCAGAAGATAATGTTGAATATCTGTCATTTCTATAGAAAATACTGGATCTTAGTTCTTAATTTTTATAACGCTTAGGATCCCAAAGTCACTTAAAAAAATGCAGATTAAATGAATAGTTCCTAAAACATATAAGTAACTTCTTTTTTTCATACTCACAGCAGGATGCAGTTGACAGATTTGAAGATGGCATTCATCATGTTTCTCACAAAACCTGTGATGTTCCTACTGGCAGTTACATTCTTATGTCGAGGTGAGGAGCAATATCGCTGTGAACTACAGTATACAGTACTACAGTATATTATGTCTAGTGTTGATTTCTAGGCACAAGGTTGATAAACATTCATTCAACTTCCTTTCCATAAGTGTGTCATTACTAGATGAAGGATAATGTCATGGGTCTCAGGGTACACTGACAAGCACTTATTAATGTTTAGAGTGACATTCACTTTTGCATGAGTGAAGATACGAGTCACGAGTAAGCTGGCGCCATATGTTTGTTTATATATGTTTTCAGAACATGTTCTCTTTAAGGGCTCACTGTACTTTAACTTATAGTTGACCTGGACTTAAGGATCCCAGACATAATATATAGTCTTGGCTCGCATTAGGCTGGGATACAGACCTGTCCAGTAAGTCACTGAGGTGTAGGATGTCCCATAATTCTCTTCAAATACTGTAGCTGCTTCATGTCTAACCTCTTCCTCATTGTCAAAGGGAGTCACTTATCAGAATGTCACAAACAGTCAGCCAGCCAACCCACAGAATTATGCTGAAATTTTGGTTCAATGGCATCTCTTTGTTACAAGCAAACCAACTAGCCAGGTATCATGGGTGAAGTCAGTGAATCAACTGCAGGGTGTATGTCAATTTGATAGACCACACTGAATGGTAGAAATGACATCTTCAAAATAGCCGCCATGCCAACCCTCTAAAATTCATCGCATCTTTGATTTGCTACCATTTGTGCAAAATTTTGTTTTGCGTGGCAAGGATTAAGAAGATCACAATAAAAGTGTAATCTGACCATGTATTAAATCACAAAAAATAGAAATAAAGCCAACTGCCCATTCAGACCACACTTATACATCGGTAAACAGATGAATGTAGTTAAACATACATATAAAAATTCAGTAAGTTATGTTCCCGGTCGCCCTTTTAGTACTTTTTAGTACAACCCCGAAAGGTGGATAGTCCACCTGCTTTCAATCACTATCTCTCACTTCCTAACTTGACCTTCCTCCTACACCTCTTGCATTCTTCAGAACCTATGGCTCTTTTCTTTACATATCTATTACTAATAGTACAATCTGACCATGTATTAATCACCAAGAGCATCAAATAAAGTCAACTGGCTCATTCAGACCACATGTGTATGGGAATGAATGTGTGCTACTGTATAACATACGTTTACAAATTCAATCGCTCATGTTCCCAGTCACGTTATTATACTCTTACGATATTTCTAGTATCTAAGCTGTCATTACTTGTGATATCAATAATTTCCGGCGGGATTGCAGCAACTCACAGCATCGCACTCGCATGCTGGAATACATATCTGTTGAGACTTGAAGCCTTTGCAGGTGGCAGTATTCCATTTCTTCTTGCAGCCAAAAGCTACTACCTCTGCACACACAGGTGAAGGTGGCAGGCAGTGTCATCCACATGACATAGAGCCCATTTCCAATTTTCTTCCATAGCGGTCCAGCGCTTCTACGGCTGTTACAGTTGTCAGCCCCGAACCACAATGTTGCCTGGTAATTTGCTCTTGCGAAATATAACACGAGAGCATCCTTTCGTGGGTGAAAGCTTTTCCATCTCCTTTTTCCCTTTCCGGAATAAGTCGAGTCTTGTGTTATTAACACCAGCCTTGCAGTCAGGAGCAGAGTAAGGATGGCAGTCTGAATTCTTCCACATCCTCCAGTGAGCCATCACGTCCAACACCATTCATGAGGTGAGGCTGTTCACTGAATATCTTTCAACAAATCTTCTTGCCAAACCCAGCGAAGGAGGATCTTGAATCTGATCCAGTCAGCGCATGGAAATCCAACAAGTTATCGTTTAAAGTATTTGACAAATTCTTAGCTATCTCATGCACTGAAGAGCAACACTGATCATGGGCAGTTCAACTGATCATCCACACATTAGTCTCTCAAAAGAAGTGGAGAAGGGAGGAGGAAGACGTCTAGATCTCTGAAAAGTACTATTATGTACTTTGCATGGAGAATGATGCGTGTATCCGCTTCTTCATGATCACATGACAGACTGGCCAATATATCTCTCACTGTAGACGAAGTTTCTTCGGGAGAGAAAAAGCCTCCACCGACAACCAATTCACACCAAGGTAAAGGAGCCTTACCATGACTATGTAAATGGGTGAAAGAATTGTTACGAGTGTCAGAATAAAGAACCAATGAATAGATTACTGGTCGGCATATGAATTTCGAATGATTAGTTGTGTGGACACCGAAACAGTTAAAACTTAGATATTATATGTTATACTTTAAATGTAGGAACATTAGTTTCTATGTGTTAGGTAAAACAAAGTAATGTTTATTGTATTAGTCTCGAATACTAATGAATGAGCGAGTATTCGATATTTATTTGCGGATTCGCAACTTGAACGTCTATTGTTTATACGTCATTTCCGCCCACCTCTGCTCGCTTAGTTTTACCCCTCAGAGCCGGGTGGCTTTAGTATTGGGCTGGCAGTCATAAGATAAGTATCTCCACTCCTATTGTATATGGGTAGTCATATTTTAGAATTCCACGGTAAAATAACTTGTTTATGAGTTACGTGTGTTGGATAACCACGTTGTCCACGGTAGTTTGTTAATTTAAATATGTGTGTAGTGATTACTTTTATGAATTTTATTTTGTCTTGGTTTTTTGTACATAACTGATATATTTATTTATTGTTTTTTAATATTTATAATTAAATGTACTTCATGGTTTTCAATATACCCCATAGTAATGAGGTGATGATTTTGGTAGGATCTTTTACTTGGACCTTTGATACAAAGATAACCATAATGATAGTTAACTCAACTTTAAAAATAATATTAAAAATAATACAAAGTGAATTTGAATTGCATTGTTGCAACCTAAGAGCGCAAGGTCGTAACAAATGGAAGCGTTCTCTCAGTTGAGCGAGTTTTCACACATTGGATCAATTTGATAATTCCCGTGACTTCACTATCCGTAGATATATCTGAGTCACTTCAGTTGCTAAGTTATGTGGTCAAGGAAATCTATGGTCTCTCAAATTCATTAATTCCAGTACTTTCACTATAAACTTAAATGACACCAAACTTTTTGACTTGTTCAACAAGCTTTTTGACAATTGCCTCATCACGGTTTACTTGAGAAGGAAAACCATCTTTCCGAGTGGATAGTGAGTGATTCATCATCCCTAAGGCCGAGCAGTTTTCTGTGCCTTCTGATGTGACCGATCTCTCATCCCATGTGGCACCAAACCTATCACGTGTTGTGGCTGTTCTTGTATTTCAATGACATTGTTGACCATAACACGTTTAGCACAATAGACAATGACATACTTTAGATTTAGCACAAATATGAAGTTTTTGTATTTATTTAATAATAATAATAATAATAATAATAATAATAATAATAATAATAATAATAATAATAATAATAATAGTAGTAGAAGTAATAATAAGATTAGTAGTAGTAGTAATAATAATAATCATAATCATAATAATAAAAATAATAGTAGTAGTAATAATAATAATAGTAGTAATAATAATAATAGTAGTTGTAATAATAATAGTAGCAGTAATAATAATAATAATAATAGTAATAACAATAATAGTAGTAATAATAATAATAGTAATAATAATAAGAGTAGCAATAATAATAGTAGCAATAATAATAATAGTAGTAATAATAATAATAGTAGTAGTAATAATAGTTTTTTTTAGTTTAACAAATTTATTGGCTGAGCTTGTAGTACAGTTTGCCTATTCTGAGTAATTCAGTCAGGTCTTGACACTGAGGGTGGTATCACTTTTCATGCCACGCAGGACAGAGGTTCATACACAAAGAAATACATCAAATTCATTAACAGCTATAAATGTATAGAGGTCAGATTCATATGAGTAATGTCACTGTTCACTGCCATGCAGGACAGAGGTTCGTACACAAAGAGAGGCATCATATTCATTGACAGTACATATACATATATGTACACACACACATACACATATACATACATATACACATATACATACACATATACATGTACATATATATATATATATATATATACATATATATATATATATATACATATGCACACATACATACATACATATACGTCGGTCAGATTCATGTGGGTAATGTCACTCTTCACTGCCATACGGGACAGAGGTTCGTACACAAAGAATGCATCATATTCATTGACACTATATATAGGTCAGATTCATGTGGGTAATGCCACTGTTCACTGCCATGCAGGACAGAGGTTCGTACACAAAGAAGGAAATACATCATATTCATTAGCAGTATATATAGGTCAGTGGATCACATACATTGGAATCATATTCTAATTGAAGACTAATCAGTGTGGGCTAGCAAATTTGGGATAAACAGCAAGAATGTCCTCAAGCACACCTGATTCAATGAAGTAATTACATAGTTCAAGATATAATAAGTCAGGTGGCCTGAAGTCTTTAGCAGTGTCACATTCAATAATATAGTGTTCAAGTGTATACTTTAAAGGTTTATCACAAAGTTTACATGCTGAGTGTTCCGGTACGGGTACAGCGTTACTAACTTGCCAGATGTGTCTGTATCCTAGCCTAATTCTGGCCACGACTACATCACATTGTCTGGTTCTGTCCTTATGCTGGCCATACCGGTACCTCTTGTCACAAAATTTGTCATATTTACTAATGCTACAACTGTCAGGTCTCTCTGCATTTCTCACTTCTTCTAGATCAGAGTTCATGATTCTGACTTGAATGTTTATAATTACAGCATTGGACAGGCCAAGGTCACGGTCAACATTTTCTTTCTTACATGCCTCATTGGCCAGTCTATCAGCACGGTCATGATACCTGATTCCAACATGGGACGGAATCCACACAAATTTGATACGAAAGTTGTTCTCATTGGCAGTTATCACATTCCTTTTAATATCATATACAACTTTAGACATAGTGCCTGACGGGCTGTTCATTGATTTCAAAGCACTTTGAGAGTCACAGAATATCACCCCACCTCCATTTTCTTTGAGGTAGTCTGTGGCTAAATAGATTCCAGTTAGTTCAGTTTGTGTTGTGCTGGCCCAGTTGTTCAGCCTTTGTTTGTTTGACACTATCATCTCTTTTTCTTTATATATTACAATTGCACAGCCTGTTCTACTTGTGTTTGTCTGCACGGAACCATCAGTAAAAGCATAACATTCACTTGATTTAATACTCTCTATGTGTCTGTCAATAGTTTCTAGTGTGACACATCTCACCACATCGGTGTTTAACATTTGCTTACTACCAATAGGAGTGTAATTAATAGGAACTGATATGTCCAACCAAGGAGGAATGGCATTAATAGGTTCGTCTGGGATGATTGGGACATTCAGTTTCAAGAGATCTGCAACACTTTTATGAAGCCACGCCCCAAAGAGAGTCTTTTGTGGAAGGTTGGCGAGATGGTCGGGATTACTTAGATAGAACATCAACTCAGTTTGAGCTGTAGTTTGAGAACCATTGTTCTTCAAAACTTTGACACAAAACATGGTATTAAGTAGAGCTATCCTCTCAGATAGGGAGGGCAGTCCGAGCTCTTTCCTCATGTTTACAATTCTGGTTGATTTTGGGCAACCTAGGATGATGCGCATGGCTTCATTTTGCACTACCTCAAGGCTGTTGAGTTGTTTAGGCGGAATAGTCACAAGATGGAGAGCATGATTGTCAACTACAGAACGAATGAAGTGAAGATAGAAAGTACGAGCGTAGGTGATGTTAATTCCATAGCCCTTGCCAACAAGGGTTCTGAGGGGTTTAATGAGCTGCATTAGTTTATCACGAAGGTTGCTGACAAAGTTTGCATCATTCACACAAATTCCAAGATATTTATAGGAGCTACATAGTTCCAAGGGCATGCTGTTAATGTTATAGTCAAGAGGCAGAGGGTGAGCAGGACGAGGATTGAGGACCCTCGTCTTGTCAAAAGATATTATGAGACCACATTCAACAGTTCTCTGAGCAAATACATCCAGCAAGGCTTGGAGCCTGAGTTTGGTTTGTGTCATAATGCAGATATCATCAGCAAAGCATATTACGGCTTCGTTTGGCTGAACTGGAATGTCAGCAATAAGCTTGTGCATCAGTATATTAAAGAGCATAGGGCTTAACACTCCTCCCTGAGGCGTGCCAAGCTCAAATGATCTCATTCTGGTACTTTTAACTCCCCTAAACAGAACACTGGCATACCTGTTGGACAGATAACCCTTTATCCATGTCAGGAGGTTACCTTGGATGCCAAAATTAGCTAGTTGCTCAAGTATAATGTCTCTATTAGCTACATCAAAGGCTGATTTAAGGTCTATGAAGGCTGTTTGTGTCTTATCTTTTGAGTGTACAAGATATTTTGCAAAGCATATCTGTGTGCTACGCCCGGGCATGAACCCGTACAGATTAGGGGCGAGTTTGTCTTTGACTTGAAACATGAGACGGTTTAGAACAACTCTTTCAAGGACTTTACACATACAGGATGTGAGTGAAATTGGCCTGAAGTTTGGAGAATTAGCTTTAGGGATTGGAACTATGTTTCCATGAGTCCATGTCTTAGGCAGAATACCCTGTGTGAGGCTCAGTTACAGGTCAAGCAGTGGATGGTTAGGGATCTCATTCAACAATCTCAGGGTGTTATAAGTTATGCCATCCTCACCAGGGGAGGATGGCTCACCTTTCATTAGTGCTATTGTTAGTTCGTGGTGCGTTATAGGAAACTGGTCGCTAAGGTCTGGTGAGGAACAGGCTATTTCAATATTGAAACCCCTATTAATGTGTGAGGTGTTAAGATATTGTTGTATGTCAGGAGGCAGGGAAGTGATTTGTGACACACTAGACCATTGGTCTAATAGCATGTCAGCATATTCTGCAGGGCTGTGATGAAGCTGGACTGGGGTGGGTGACTTTGTAATGGCTCTAATTTTGTTCCACACTTCTGCTAGAGTGGTTGTTCTATTAATCCCCTGTAAGAAGTGTTCCCAATAGGTGTTTCTCACCTGACCTTTGAGTTCACGAAATTCTCTGTTAGCTTTGAGGAATGCCAAGAGGTTATCACTAGTTTTATTTTGCTTATAAGTGTTGGCAAGCTGTTTTACATTCTCTCCTTCTTTGGTGAGGATGAGGTCATGTGTCCACAGAGGTGGTTTAGTGCTGCCCCCCTTCCTCCTTGATTTAACCCAGGTGGTATAATATGTGGTAATGACATTTACAAGATCACAGCAAAATTCATCCACTGACCCAGGTGTATATCCAGCATACCATCTGTGGATGTAGGCCTTGAAGTGCAGTTTAAGATTATCTGGGATGTTAATTCTGAGCTTAGGATGGGGTTCACACTTGACATCAGCAACAGTGTACTCAGTAAGTATTGCATAATGATCACTGACTAGGTGGTCTGAGATGACCTTAGCCTTGACATTACTGTCTACTAGGTTATACCCAATCACATAATCAAGTCTGCCCCCCATCAGATGTGTCACTTTGTCTATGTCGTATACAGTGATATTATGATTATTGATGTAATTCACGAACACCCTCCCATTAGAGTTACACTGGACATCACCGAGGACAGTGTGACGAGAGTTAAAGTCACCCATACACAGCATAGCATTGTTACCTGATGGCTTTGGTAACACGTCCGCTCGCTGTTCATTACACCGAACATAGATGTTATACAGCGAAAATTGACTGTTTGCTGTCTTTACTGCAAATTGTTGATAGTGAATACTTTCATCATTGTGAGTTTTAATCCATTTACAGACCAGACCATTCTTTACATATGAGCAGGCCACTTCCTGCTCCACTATTATATGCTGTAAACCCAGCTATCCTGGGTGCAACTTACTTCTGGGTGCTGGACGTGTAAGGTTCTTGTAAACCAATTACATCAATGTCAAAAACTTTAACAAACCATTGTAGATCATTAATTCTGCGATTAACACTCCGGATGTTCCATGAAATGAACCTAAGCGTTCGTGTTACTTTTCCCACCTTGAATTTAGCGTAGAGAGTCGCACGCTGGCTTCATAGATCAACCTGACCATTCCAATTTCTGTACCTCTGGATTTCCTGATAATTTTCTTCACAGCCCTTATTCCAGTAGGATTTTTATATGCGGGTTCCCTCATCAGTCCCGCGAGTTCCTCCCCCGTACACAATGGAAAACGTACAGGGTCATGAACAGTCTTCAGACCTGGAACTATTATAGAGACCATGCTGGCAGTCTGGGGCTTATTCTCCCCATCCATGCTTCCATCACTATCGGTCTCGCTCTGGCTACTCACCCTCAAGTTGGTATCATTATGAGAGGAGGCACCAGCTCCTTCAGAAGCTCCACTAACACTATCACTGTCATTGTTCACTGGTACACTTACTTGGCAGGCTTTAACCTGACCTGCATTGGCTAACGAAGGAGAGTCACTGTGCCTGTTGACTTCAGGTGGTGGAGGCGATCCGGCCGCATTGGCATCACTGAGTGGGACTGCTATTGTGGATGGAGGCGACCTCCCAGGACAACTGGGGTGCAAGGCCGTCACACCCTCCTCCCTGGACCTGGGACACTGCCCCCTGGGTGAGGATGTGTTGCTGTTGATTTCAGGTGCTGGAGGCGTCCCCGCAGTGTTGCTGTTGGCATCACTGAGCGGGACCGCTTTTGTGGGTGGAGGAAGCCTCCCAGGACAACCTGAGTGCCAGTCCGTCACACCCTCCTCCCTGCACCTGAAACACTGCCTCCTGGGTGGGGAGGTGTAGCCGTTGATTTCAGGCGTTGGAGGCGACCCGGTAGTGTTGGCGTTGGCGTCACTGAGTGTGACCGCTATTGTGGGTGGAGGCGGGCTCCCAAGGCAACCTGGATGCCAGGCCGTCACACCCTTCTTCCTGCATCTGGCACACTGCCACTCAAGTGGGGAGTCCTGCTCTCTCCCCTCCTGAGAGGCACCTTCCTTGATGGGGCAGCTGCTTGTGGTATGCATTCCTGCGCAGAAGCTGCATGTGGCTGGCTTGTGACAGTATTTCGCCACATGATTGACCCCGAAGAAGTTGTAGCACACCACAGGGGGAGGAGTCCACCGACTGATGTTACTAGGGGTACCGTACGTGCTGCCAAAGAAGCGGTACTCCTCAGGAGGTGGTTCCTTCCTTTTCCAAACAATGATGATCCTACTAAGTTGTGCACCATCCTTATAAAGTCTTCTTGCTCTGTGGACGCCCTGAAGTGACAGAGCTCTCTTGGGGGGAATACCCTTGGGGAATTGGGTGACAAGGTATTCCTTCATTTTTGGGGGTCGAACAGATTCATCTCGCTAAATAAGCTGTATTGAGCCGACCTTTCCATCAATGAAGCGTTGGATAGCATCCGTCTCCTCTCGGCCTACATAGACAAAACGAGGGGTGTTACCTGGCACGACAACATTCAGCTTAGCCGTGCCATAATCCTTATTCAGGGCAGTCAACCAATTAATCTTCATCAAATTGGTTGCGTTCTCGGGGAAGGCAAGGCGCATGTACTTAGCCCGGGGAGCAATGGGAGGAGGGGGGGATGCCCCTATTGGCTCTCCTCTGCTTCTTTCCCTGGGTCCTCATTTTGCGTTTCTGCTGACGTGTCTTAAACTTCTGAAAGCCAGCTTCAGTGTCGCCATGACTGTCCTCTTCATCTTCTTCATCAAGGACATCGGCAGAGCGCCGCCCAGTGATGACTCCTGCCATGGTTAGATTCAGATGGAATGTAGGTCATAGGGCAGAGAGGCGATATGTAGGCCAGCGATGTTCTTGAGGCGTAAACCCTCTTATAGGACAAGGGGAGAGGGGAGCCTGACATCAACGGTGTGAGGGTAGGAGGGCCTCCTGGGAGCGGAGGGAGTGTGATGTCAGGGGGGGGGGACTAAGGTAACAGGAGTATTCTCAGTTTATAAGCACTTTTATTACACTACACTTGTAATAATTGTTTTGAAAGGAAAAATAAAGCAAATATTTTGCCGTGATGTGTTCCAGGCCGGCTGCCATTTTGTTTAGGTATTTTGAACACAAATATGGTAACAGACAAACTGACATTCACACAGGTGACGTTGTCCTTTTTATGGAGAATATTTTTAGCTAGTTTGTTTACTTGTAACAAAGCGATGCCATCGAATGAAAAGATAGCCCTTGTTGGCTGGCAGATTACACCTTCTTATACCTGATAACAATTTAGATGTGCGCTACCCACAATATGTTGAATGTTAAAATGAATTCTCCCTCTGTCCCCTTAAGTTGTATTTTCAAGTGTGTCTTCTACTGTGCCTTCCTACATCTCTCCTCATCCCTCAAAATCTCATTCTGCAATGTTCAAGAATGACTTCATTAGTTCCCAACTCCTCCTCCATGTCCAACACACTAATCTCACTCACCACCACCCATCTTCGCCCGTTCTATCCACCTTTTGCTCTTCCAGGTGGGGGTACTATCCAGGTCGTAGAGTTCCAGAAGGACGGGAAGGCAACCCTGGATTCTGTAGGCGTGTACAATGGCACGCTGAACCGTGACAGAAGGATGGACTCCCTCACGCTCTGCGCTCGCTTCCAGATTTTTTTCTTACACAACCGAGGGACTTTTTTCCAACTCGAAGACTCCCCACATAAATTCGACTCTCAGCTGAGAGGAGGTTAGTCATGTGGGTCACTGGGTGGGAGGGAGATAGTGACAGTAGCTTGAGGGATGGAGAGGCGGGACTAATGTGAGGGAAGACGTAATACATGATAATCAAGAGTTCAATAACTAAATCAGGGTTGAGAGAGAATTAGATACTCTACAGGGTTGAGAGAGTAATTTGAGTTGTGTTTCAGAGTTGTGGCTGGACCGCGTAAGGCCAGTTATCGCTCATCGTTGGCAATTCCAACTTCTCAAGACTAAACTGAGAACTTTCAAGTGAGTGATGTTCTCTTCAGTCTATAATTATTATAAATCTAGTGGTAGAAATGATAAATGGAAAAATTAAAATTAACTGTTCAAGTTAGAATGAATTGGTTAACCTGCAAATGCTCTTAACTTTTTCTTGTAGTATCTTATTGCCTTCCCTTCATTCCCCTGTCAAAGTAGCTGATAAGTGGTGAAATGATGGATCCCTGTGACATTAGGTGTAATCAAGGTGGCTGTAACAGTATACATATCTTGGTTTACGGAATCTTGAGATTTAGCCCACAATTTCTGATTATGTAGAACAATTTGTCCCTACGGAATTAAAAAAAAAAAAAATAATAAAATGAAAAAAAAAGTGATTTCTAGTCAAAACTCTTACAAAAATAGTAAACAAAAATTTGTGTGATTGCATCTGTGGTGGCCACAAGGTGGTTCGAAGGCCACTCACCTATCCAGTTATCAGCAACCACCACAACAATGGTGCTGCTGAATTAGAATTCTTCCCCCAGGTTGTGTCCATTTATGTGTCTGTGTTCAGATTATATTCGTCCTTATGGAATTATAAAATTTATTTCGTGTGGATGCTGGTGGTAGCTACATCGAGTGGAGAGATGCCACACCAAATGACCTTAACATCCCGCTTCTCTTTTTGTAGAAACTTTAGAGACTATTTTCTATTCCAACATGATACAGATCTGACTTACTAGAGGGGGGCCATCACCTAAACCGCTGGAACACCTAGCCCCTGTTGGCACCAGTCACTACTTAATATTGTCTTTCAGATTAAACTGTTGTCTGGTTCATGAAAAATGCAGGCCATGGTTCAAATAATTACACTGCAAGGGCAATTATGACGGGATGAGGGCTATTCACTAGCCTAACTCACTAAGATGTAAGAGCGTGCTCACTATGCTATACTGTACATCACAGACAGTAAAATGAACCGTTTGATTGATAAATATATACTATTACATGTATCTATGTATTTAAATATTAAGATGTTGTATCAGTCACCGTTGGGAGAGCGGGTTTCTAGGAGGCAAATGTGAAAACTGTATATAATTTGTTATAATTAGTTTATTTTTAGCTTTGGGTGCGAATTATATTGGGTTCTATATAATTAAAAAACAAATTAATCATATATTATTATGTGTTTATATAAAGAAGTTTTGTATTAAGAATATTCTAATTGTAAAAGATATACTGTATGATATTCTACACTGAAAAGGAGAATCGGGGAAAACACAAACATCTTGAATAAGTTGGGTTTCTTTAATTACTAACGTTTCAGACAATCAAGTTCTGAAACGTTGCAGGACCTAACTTAGTCAAGATGTTTGTGTTTTCCTTGGTTCTCCTTTTCATTATGAAACTATACTTTTCATGTAACAAGTCCATTGCTGATGATATTTCTTTATTTTTGTTTTGAGGTCTACTCCTCTAGGGCAATATAGCATGCAGCTGTGAGATCAGGAAAGTGACTGTAATCTTATTCCATCAATTTTTAATCTTATATTTTTACATTAATTTATTCACCAGTATTATGAGTGAATATTAGCGGATACTGTTGTGAATGGAGGAAGAGCTATATTATGAGATTAAGAAAGATAAATTACTAAATTACTTCGGTCACAGAAACATGCAGTGCTATTGTTTAAGCTATTGTTGATTAATATAACTTAGCATTTCCTTGGTGCCTGAGCAACTTTGCACAATTTAATGAATGGTTTCCTTGGATGTAACTTCACAATGGAATATTCTGTCAGCCAGAGGTAGCATAAGATTGTCTATCTATATGATTCTGGTCTGTTAACTAAAACAGTTATTTCAGAATATAAGTCTGATTAATGGGCCTAGGAGTTGAGGCTTTGCTGAGGGAAGAGTTATTCAGTAGTGGCCGTGACAATGCCCAAAACCATACCCAGTGTTTCCGGGAATACAAGGAGACCGTTACACATGAACCATACAGCGATTGACAAAGTGACAAAGTTAAAAAAATACTCAGAAATTCGAGATGTGGGTTAGGACAAATGATGAGCAGGACAGAAGGATGTAAGCCAGGTCCAGGAACCAAGCAAAGTCAGAGTGTAGAAGGGCAGAAACAAGAACTCAAAAAGTAGATTGCAGGCGAGGTCAAGTGAAACCCAAATGATTTTTACCGCTATGCAAAATCAAAATTAAAAACGTGAGTAGGCATATTGGATCTGAGGCATGAAGATGGTAGCTATGCCGATTCTGAGCAGGACAAGGCGGTGGTATTTATCAAATTCTTTTCCTTGGTGTTCACACGACAGTATGTGAACAATCTTCCTGGGTTTGAGGAAAGACGGTTTGACACAGCAGTGACCCACATTGTGTTCTTAGAAGAGGTTATAAGAAGTAAATTGTCAAAACTGAAGGTTCATAAGAGTCCCAGCCCTGGCATGGCGAATCCCAGAGTGCTAAGAGTGTTGTGCAACTAGCTTACTGAACCCCTTAAGTTCTTGTACTGTAAATACCTGGATGAGCAAAAAGTCCCCAGTGTCTAGAAAATGGCTGATGGGAGTTCTATATTCTCAAGAAGGGTGATTGTCACTGTGAATAATTATAGATCAATGAATTTGAACAGCAGGGTGTGCAAAGTACCAAAGAGCATTATAATAGATGCCATGGTGGAACATCAACGAAACAACTTGTAAAGGACATAAAACGCGTTTTCTGCCGGGACACTCCTGCTTAACACAATTACTGAAGAGAAGAACTCAACTCATTTGAAAGTTCTCAGTTTGGTCTTGAGAAGTTGGAATTGCCAACGATGACCGATAACTGGCCTTACCCGGTCCAGCAACACCTCTGAAACACAACTCAAATTACTTTCTCAACCCTGTACAGAATCTTATTCTCTCTGAACCCTGATTTAGTTATTGAACTCTTGATTATCATGTATTACTTCTTTCCTCACTTTAGTCCCGCCCCGCCATCCCTCAAGCTACTGTCACTATCTCCCTCCTACCCACATGTCTAACCTCCTCTCAGCTGAGAGTGGAGGTCATCTGAGATGTCTTAGAGATGGAAAAAAGTCCCTCGCTTGTGTAGGAAGATGATCTGGAGGCGAACACAGAGCGTGAGGGAGTCCCTCCTAAGCAGCACGGGTGATGTGTTGATTATATGTAGAAGTCCACGTGCTTTATTGGGCTAATGAAATATATATGGATCCTCATGTTTCGAAGCCAGATTTGGTAAAACGTTGCTCTGATCACCTAAGCGGCACGGGTGGTACCCATTTGAGGTTCACGACGCCATAAGGTCGTTGAACAAGCTTTGTGTGAAATATAACAGAGTAGGGTGTGTCATACGGAGGCGAATTATTTTTTTTTGAGTTTGAAAAATCGGCCCATGGTATTAATGATGTAGTTCTATGTGCAGAATCATGTGATATCTTCAGATTTGAAAAGTTTTCATTTTTTGCTAGGTAAATTTTAACTTGAAATCTTATGAAAATTCAGTATTCCCACCCTTTTAGCAACACCACTAAATAGCTTATTTAAAGTAAAGTAAATGTATCAGGTTAATTTATTAGGATGAAAATGATCCAGAATAGTGAAAACGAATGATCTTGACACATTTATTAAATTTAATATTCCTTTAGAAAACAAAATCATCAAATACAAAACCGGTTTTACTACTACGACCCGGTGTTGCTGCACACCATAGAGAACATGTCTTTCTTGCTTCTGTTTCTACTCATCACCTCCCTGCTGACCACCTGAGCTCGGATGTAGCCTTCCCTCCTCTCCTGGCTGTACACGTGACTGCTGGCCTCGCTCACTTGCTGTACACAACGCTCTATACTCTGGGTGTGCGAGGGCCAGGCAGGGACATGCATGGGGTTGTCCAGGAAAGCTCTGACTTGAACATTGGTGAGGCTGCAGGTAAGAGGGGGCTCACTGCCAGCCTGGATGTTATCCAGATCTATGAGATCAGTGAGGGTCTTGGCACCTAGATTGACTTCAGGAGTCTTCCTGACCCTGAAGGAATCGTCACCAACTGATTCGTCATGCCCAGATCCTCTCATAAGTCTCATATCCAAGATCTTTTTGACTGCCACTCTTCTCTCCTCCTCATCCTTACTGCAGAGCATTGTCTGCAGAACTGCCTCAGGATGAGCATACCAGGAAGATCTCCTCACAGTCTGCTCCACAATCTGAACAACCTTCCTTGGCTGACTCCTCAGGAGTTCAAGCTGGAAGAGAACATGCCTCGGACCTTCGGAGAACGATGACTTGACCTTGGTGTTGAACCAATTTGGCAAGTCGACACTCACGATGAATTGGACAATAAGTCTCAGGTTGTGAAGCTGGTTCCCTTTCAATTTATGATGAGCGACCCAAATTCTGCAGAACCTGAGAGCCGTTGTGAGCCACCTAGAATGTGAGACTGGACCTATCTGCAGGTAAGCAAGTCTATCAGGCATGACCCCCAGTTTTGATGGCACTGCAAATCATGTAACCATAGTACTGGTCAGTACTCAGGTCGTCAATGACAGTATGTGCAAGCTCAACGAGTGGAGGGCCAACTGTGATTTTTTCAAAGCTCGGATTTATTTCTAACTCAGTGGCAGAGTCAGCATCTTCCCAGAGAGGACCCAGACCATCTGTTGTTTGAAAGGTCTTGCCATCAGCTCCTGGATCAGATGTCTGAGTGGCAACTCGTTGGTGTGGAGGTCTAAACAATCCAGACCAGCTTCCTCCCAATCTTCCGCTCTATCACTGTACCAGCCCCCCTTGCCACCCCTGTGTTCGTGTTGGTGCTGTCCTCCAATGGCCTGCAGGGTCTGGTCTACGTTCCTCTCTCTGAGCCAGTTCACAATGTTATCTGCCACTATCTCAACTGGTTTCCTGATGTCATCTTTCTCTGGAGTGAAATGCCACAAATACTTCCCTCCTGGTTCACTGCAGCAGGAGTAGTGTTCCTCCTTCACCATGGCAGGGAACAACTTGTCAGAATCTCCAACTTTCATGAACACTTTAGTGTCATCCCTTCTCCCATCAAAAAACAAACAATTGATTCCATTTTCTCTTATCCCCTTATCAAACTCCTCTTCTAGGTTACTGACAAGTTTCTCCTGAGCTCTCCTTACTTTTTTGTTATGATCTATCACCAGAGTGAACTTGTCATCAGGTGTTATCAAACCACCAATCCAGGCAGCTATTTGCTATCTCTGCAGTTTCTCTGAGACCAGTGTGGTGTCGCATGCTGGCCAGGCTATGCTCAGGATATCTTTCCTATTTCGAATCTTATGCCTGGAAGGTTTGGGGCCATTATTTTCTGGGTTAGGGACAAAGTCACCATTCTCCTGGTCAGCGCTCGGATCAGCCATGGGGAAGTCATTAAACTCTGAATCAGCTTGACTCCAATCATCGGCCTTTTTTACCTCAACCTGGGCCTTCTCAAGTCTCTTTTCCTCGGCAACTCTTCTCCTCTTCTGTCTCTCTGTGGCAGCCTCCTGTCTCTTGGACTCCGGAATATCTTGGCTAGAAATCATGAGAGCCCCTATACTGCCAGTCCTCTTTCTCTGTGCTTTGACAAATGCCAGTTCGATCACAGGAATCTTCAGTTCACGCTTGCAAATACAGGAGATGTGGGCCTCAGATTTACAGTCACAATCGCATCCAAACTCAGGGCAGAGAACAATTGGGCACTTGCAAGTAATTATGTCAAATAACTGGTCCAGTTGCTTGGCAAAGCTGTCCTTAACTGCAAGTTTTACTCTCCCAAGAGAGATATCTCTTGCCTTTTCCCAACTGGCTAGCAGTCTCTCACTAATCTTCTTCTGACTTGTTATGACTGGAGGCTTGAACTGAGCGTTAGCCAGAGTGTACTGTGCCAAGACAGCTTTGGTCATATCACTGGCAATGTCTTTGTTTGTGTAAGTTCTTTGGTTCTTTTCACTGATTTGCCTGATTAAAACACCGTATCTCAAAGCATCTCTCAATGTAGGCAACTCCGACTTCAGGAGCTCTCTCCCAGACCCAAGATAGTGACTGAGATGGCTGGATTTTTGGTTCCTCGTCCTGACACAAGCAGCCATCGCAAATATCATCAACTTATAAATGCATCAGAATCTGAAACAGAAAAAAATATTGTTAGTTGGGTTGTTAAAGAATGAAGTCAGAAAGCAATGTTCACTATTTAATTGTAATGCACTAATGCAGCTGTACGTTAGATTTTCGATAAATTTCACGATAAAATTTACCTAGCAAAAGGTTGCAAAATATTGAAACTGAAATTATTTTCTGTTTATATACACTAAAATCTACCAAAACAGTGATGGGCCATTAGTTTTAGCTGATCTTCCCTCCTATGACACACCCTAATAACAGAGTCTAGGACTGCTTTTAGTGTCCTGGTGGCCCAGAGGTCACAATTATAAGATCGTGGGTTCGAATCCTGGCGGGGTGAGGTGTTGATTATATGTAGAAGTCAGCGTGCTTTATTGGGCTAATGAAATATATATATATATATATATATATATATATATATATATATATATATATATATATATATATATATATATATATATATATATATATATATATATATATAACAAAGAAGAAGTATGTGTTTGTGTGTCCGCACGAGAATCTCGGAAACTACTTTACCGTTCTTTAGTGATAATGGATGGTGTTATATGTAGTGATGATGATGGATGGTGTTATATGTAGTGATGATGATGGATGGTGTTATATGTAGTGATGATGATGGATGGTGTTATATGTAGTGATGATGATAGATGGTGTTATATGTAGTGATGATGGATGATATTATACGTAGTGATGATGGGTGATGTTATATGTAGTGATGATGGGTGGTGTTATATGTAGTGATGATGGATGGTGTTATATGTAGTGATGATGGATGATGCTAAATGTAGTGATTAGTGATGATGAATGGTGTTATATATAGTGATGATGGATGGTGTTATATATAGTGATGATGGATGGTATTATATGTAGTGATGATGGATGGTATTATATGTAGTGATGATGATGGATGGTGTTATATGTAGTGATGATGATGGATGGTGTTATATGTAGTGATGATGATGGATGGTGTTATATGTAGTGATGATGGATGATATTATACGTAGTGATGATGGATGGGGTTATATGTAGTAATGATGGATGGTGTTATATGTAGTGATGATTAGACAATAAAATAATAACAGTTTAATTCTAAAAAAATATACTTTGCTGTACCGTTGTAGTGAAAAACATGGTGGAACTTACATACACCGTTAATGAACTATTGATCATTGGCCCTACACGGTGCTACTGTACATGTATTCCATTGAGTGGCAGAAACGAGGTCTCTGCTGAAAGAGAAACTTCGACCGAACATGATTGACATCTGCATACGAGCAGAGTTTCCTGATCCAGAAGAAGATCCAGTTCTCTAAGAGATTATCAAGAAGCAAATAATTCATGGGCCATGTGGACCATTCAACAGACACTCTCCATACATGAAAGATGGACGTTGCACCAAAAACTTCCCAAAAGACCTGATAAAGGATACTTAGAGTGGAGAGATGGCTATCCTCAGTACAGGAAAAGAGCGCCAGGCGATGGAGGTTTTACAGCAGTGTTGCGACCTGGGTCAGTCAGTGAAATAACAGTAGACAACAAATGGGTGGTCCCCTACAATCCTCTTTTGAGTAAAGCATTCAATGCGCACATCAATGTGGAGTTCTGCAATTCAGTCAAGTCCATCAAGTATGTCTGCAAATACGTCAACAAAGGATCTGACCAAGAGATCTTTGCATTGGAAAAGGATGGAAATCATGATGAGGTGGCACAGTTTCAGCAAGGCCGTTATATATGCAGCAACGAAGCCCAATGGAGAATTTTTTATTTTTCCATACACGAACGTTGTCCAATAGTACTTCATCTTGCTGTTCACCTGGAAAATGGACAAAGAGTTTACTTCACAGAAGAGTCCCTCCAAAATCAAATGGCAAATCCTGCTGATACGACCCTCACTGCATTCTTCAAGCTTTCACAGGAAGATGAGTTTTCTCAAATACTCCTGTTCTACATATGGCAGGCTTCAATGAAAAAGTTCCAGAGAAGAGCTCAAGTATCCGATGTTGAAGGCAATGCTTTGGGACGTGTCTACACGGTTCACCTCAACAACTTTGAGTGCTATTGTTTGAGACTACTTTTGCACCACATCCGTGGCTCAACATCATATGCAGCACTCAAGACAGTGAATGGACAAGTCTACAGAACATGTCAGGAAGCGTGCAATCTCTTTGGCATACTGGAAGATGATGGTCACTGGAATGACACATTAGAAGAGGCAGCAGCAACATAACTAGTGTTGAAATCGAACAGCGGGGTGCGAGTACAGCTGTGATGACGGCTGGGTAGTGTCTGATGTGCGACGAGGCTGCAGCGACCTTCTCAACTCCGTCTACCCCCCCTAGTGGGGCCGCGAACAAGCAAACGAGCGTCGGACAACCATCCCGCTCGTTACCGCCCTGACATCCTTCTCAAGTAAACCGTGATGAAGCAAACGTCAAAAAATTTGTTGAACAGGTCAAAAGGTTTGGTGTCTTTTCAGTTTACAATGAGAGACCGCAGATTTCCTTGACCACAAATAACTTAGCAACTGATTAGATTTAGATATATCAACTAACAGTGAAGTCACAGGAATTAACAAAGTGAACCAATGTGTGAAAACTCGCTTAACTGAGAAAAAGGTGCCACTTAATACGACCTTGGGCTCTTAGGTTGTAACAGTATAATTCAAAATCAACTTCTCTTTGTATTATTCTTAAAGTTGAGTTAACTCTATCATTATGGTTATGTTTGTATCGAAGGTCCAAGATATAGATCCCACTAAAATCATCACCTCATTACTATGGGGTATATTGAAAATTATGAAGTACATTTAATTACGTATATTAACAAACAAATAAATATATCAGTTATGTACAAAAATAAAACAAAGACAAACTTAATCTGCTTAAACAAGTGACTCAACCGAATGACAAAATATATAACTCATAAAAGTAATGACTAAACACTTATTTAAATTAACAAACTACCGTGGACAGCGTGGTTATCCAACACACGTAACTCATAAACAAGTAAGTTATTTTACCGTGGAATTCTGAAATATGACTACCCACAATCTCACATATAAATCACTATATAATACTTGGTGTTCTTAAAAGTCGAGCAAGGTTTACATGTTATACCACTAGAAATATACAATAGGAGAGGAGATACTTATCTTATGACTGCCAGCCCAATACTAAAGCCAGCAGAGGTGGGCGGAAATGACGGCATAAACAAAAGACGTTTAAGTTGCGAATCCGCAAATAAATATCGAACACTCACTCATTCACTAGTATTCGAGACTAATACAATAAACATTAGCTTGTTTTACCTAACACATCAAAACTAATGCTGCTACATTTCAAGTATTACATATAATATCCATATTTTAACTGTTTCAGTGTCCACGCAACGAATCATTCGAAGTTCATATGCCGACCAGTAATCTATTCATTGGTTCTTATTATGACACTCGTAACATCTTTCCCCTTAATTTAAAAGTTTAAGAAGCTCTGAATAAACTTTTACTCAACACGAGATAGAGTGTTGGCAAGAATATTATCACAGCCCCTTATGTGATTGATTTCTGTATTATAGGGTTGAAGAGTTAATGACCACGGTAACAGTCTTTGATTCATCATTTTCATTTTATGAACAAACTGAAGTGGATTATGATCTGTGTTATAATCTTAAGTATCGAGCGATGAAAAAATGTGCCTGACCGTCTAAGGGAGAACTTTAGACTCTTAACAATTCAGATTCGGTCTCAGTATTGTTAGGTATTGCAAGTGCCACTGCATGCTATGACCATCAGATCTTTAAATAAATATCCTATTTCTGGGCTGTCACCAAGGTCTATAAAAAGAGAATCAAAATTAAACAATTTACCGATAATGATTAAACCTTACAAAGTAATACAAACGAAAAAAAAAAGATCACACTCTACGTTACAATAATCAATATGAAAATATTACACATCACTTATAACTATATATACAAATGCCTATACCAAGATCACTACCAACATAATAACCAATATCACAACCAATACCACCTTGTTATGTTTGAAGGAGGAACCGGCTGAAACGTGCTTATAGGGAGAAACCATACACACGGTAGATGAGGTTGAGACAATCTATTCCCACTGTCAATACTCAACCTTCTTTTGCTCTAAGGGAATGGAGTCCCAATAGTCTGTCACAATGAGGACACACACAGGGGGCACCACACTGAAGATCACAGTGAAGTCCCAGAGGAGCAGCCAACCTTGGCGGGGAGTAGCTTGTGGCCAACTGGCTCACACCACCCCGCCGGCTTCCCACCAACCTTTGGGAATGGCGACAGAGATGATTCTGCTTCTAGACCTGTACAGATGGTGTAACGACTCCCAGGGTTGTAACACTCCGCCCCTGCCTCCAAGACCTCCGTAGTCTCGATGAAGGAGGACTAGAACCCCTCTGTATCTGGATGTCAGGTGGGTCTCTGGAGAGGACGTCAGCCAAGATGTTGTCCACCCCTTTTATATGGCGAATGTCCAAGTGGTAGCGCTGGATTTGCAGAGCCCATCTCAGTATGCGTTGGTTGGAGTTCTGCATACGGGTGATGAAGGTGAGGGGGTTATGGTCGGTGTAGACTGTGATGGGATGAGGGTGAAGATAGCAGTCAAATTTGTGGAGAGCCATGACTAAGGCGAGGGCCTCTCTCAATGGGGGAGTACCCTTTTTGGTGTTTCTTCAATTTGGCATAGTAGTAAGGCAGCGGGTATAGCACTCCACTAGTAGGGTCTTCCTGAAGAAGGACTGCTCCAACACCAACTCCACTCATGGCTACTTGAAGAATGAAGGGTTGGGATTGGTCTGGAGTTCTGAGAACAGGGTGAGACGACAGCAGTAGTTTGAGACGGCTGAAGGCTGCATCACAGTCAGGAGTCCACTTAAATGAAGTTTTTGGGCTGGACAAGTCAGTAAGGGGAGCAGTAATGATGGAGAAGTTACTGCAGAATCTTCGATAGAAACCAGCCATTCCTAAAAAGTGCATGAGGGCTTTCTTCGTAGTGAGTGTAGCGAAGTACAGGATGGCTTCCATATTGGCGTCCTTTGGTCTTGTTTGGCCCCCTCCAACAACATGTCCTAAATACATCACGGTAGCACTCCCAAAAGTGGACTTGGCCAGGTTGGTGGTGAAGGCCACCTCCTGCAATAGACCGAACAAGGTCTGAAGCCGAATAAGAAGTTCTTGCCAACTCTCTGAAATTACTTCAAAGTCGTCTAAGTATACATAGGTGCCAGAAAGGTCTTGAATGGTGAAATTAATGGCACGTTGAAAATTAGCAGGAGCATTAACCATTCCGAAAAGCATAACTTTATATTGGTATAATCCAAAGGGGGTAATGAAAGCAGAGATGGTTTTGGCTGCCTCAGTCAACCCTATTTGATAACCTTTTTGAAGATCAATAATGGTTATAAACTGAGCTTGACCTATGGCATCTTCCAGATCGTCAATCAATGGAAGAGGGTATGAGTCGGTAACTGTTACTTTGTTGACCTTTCTGTAGTCAGTGCAAAAGCGACTGCTGCCATCAGGTTTTGGAAACAACAAACGGGGTGAAGCTCAAGGGGAATTACTCGGTTCTGCCAAATGATTTCCAATAAAAAGTCTACCTCTCTTCTCATGATTTCTCGTTTTACCAGACCGATGCGGTAAGCAGGCTGTCGTATAGGTGTTACACCCTCAGAAGTCAGTTTTACATCATGAAGGAGAACATTACAAAAACCTGGGAGATCAGAAGTGGAGTTTGGAAAATTTACACGGTAAGATTTTAATATCCTCTTTTTAAAAAAGTGATGTATTTGGCAAGTAATCATATAAGTTACTCAGAATTTCACTGTTATTTGGGTTTTCCCAAGGGGAAAGAAATTCTGGGGAATCAAGTTCCGAGTCCCCAAATACGTCATTACCATGTGAGACAGGAGAATAAACATTTGATATAGGAACACAGAAATGAGTTACAGGTTGAATACTCGCCGAGTCCTCCTGTAGTTGCCTCTCAACATAAGGTTTAATGAGGTTCACATGAACTAGTCAAGCATCCTTGCGACGATCAAGGGTGCACAATATATAATTATGTTCAGTGAGTTTTTGAGATATTAAGTAAGGGCCAGTGAATTTACTCTAAGGTGCACTTCCAGGAATAGATAAGAAACGAAGAACTTTGTCTCCAGGAGTAAAAGAGCGGGTTGGAGAATGAACGTCACAACCCGCTTTCATCTTCCTTTGACACTTTTTAAGGTTATTTTGTGCTAACTTTCTAATTTGAAAGTTTTTGTTTGAGATTATCAATATAATGTTCCACTGACCACTTAGGATGATAAGTATCTGTGAACCACTGATCTTTAAGGACTTTTAAAGGAACTCTAATTTGATGTCCGTAAAGTAGTTCAAAGGGTAAATATCCTAGTGATTCCTGGGGACGTTCACGCAAGGCAAAGAGAAGAAAGTCAACGGTCTCATCGAAATCCGCGTTATTCTCAAAAAAAAATTTCTAAATCATTGACTTTAAAGTTTGATGGAAGCGTTCGAGGCAGCCCTGGGATTGCGGGTGGTAAGCCGATGACAATTGTTGCACAATTCCTAACTCGCTCAAGACTGTTTTGAATTTGTCACTGGTGAAATTAGTTCCCGATCTGGCTGTATTTTTATAGGAATTCCAACAGAAGTGAACAGATGTAATAGACATTTGACACTTTTCTTAGCAGTAATGTTCTTTAAAGGGTAGGCTTCAGGATATCGTGTGCAGCACACATTATTGTCAACAGATATTAATTTCCTTTGCGTGTCTTGGGCAGAGGGCTTACACAATCAATTATTTTTGTTTTAAATGGCTCATAAACTACAAGAATGGGTTTTAATTGAGCTGGAGGAATGACTTGGTTGGGTTTACCCACCACCTGACATATATGGCAAAATTTTACAAAGGTCACTGCCAATAATAATGTTGAAGTAGTTTCTTGTAGGTCTTGAGAATTCCTAAATGTCCGGACAGTCCATCGTGGGCCAACTCCATCAGAGACTTACGAATAGACTTAGGTACTACAATTTGAAGAGTTTCAGACCACGTATCTAAGTTCTTTAATTCTGGAGGTCTATACATTCTCATCAAGAATCCAATACTTAAATAAAAACAAGGTGTTTTGACAGAGGGTTTACCGTCTATTGTAATGAGTCTACACATAGCCAAAGAGAGATCATCATCTTGACCTTCGATCAAAATTTCTCGCGTGATAAGTCTAGAGTGAAGTTGATCTTTGAGTTGAAGTGAAGGGAGAACATTTGCAAGGGGAAATTTTTGGGATCTTGTGACTGCGCATATAGGAAAGAGCTGCAGTTTCCCTTGATCTAACGGTTCAGTGGGGCTTTTTGACAATGGTTTTTCAGCAACATTTAAGTTTGGAATCACTAAACTTCCTGCTAAATCATTTCCCAAAATCAAGCTTACCCCCTTAATGGGAAGTTCTTTCTCTCTGATACCAACTTTTACTTCGCCCTTCACAATATCACGGTTCAAGAAAATTTTGGCTAGGCGTAATAAAGGTTGACCAGACAAGTCTTGCAGAATCACTTTCTCTCCGGTATACCCTTTCTCAATTCCCGAGAGGTTTTCTTTGAATAAGATGCTTTGAGCAGCCTCGTGTCTCTAAGAATTGTAATGAGAAAAGAGGTACTGTTCTTGGTAAGATAAATTTTATCCAGCATTTCAAAATCAATAAAAGGGTCTTTTTGAGACGCTAATATGTTTACATTGGTCACAGGTTTAAGGTTCTTTAAGGTTTCTCCAGATTTAACCTGGGGAGGGTTAATCGGGCTCTTGCTTTGACCTGCATGGGCCACGACTTTACACTTTTCTATGGTGTGACCAGGCCTTCTACAATAGGAACATATTAAAAAGGGGTTCTGACTGCCATTATTCGATTTACCACCAGCGGAACCAGGGCTTTCCCTTGAGGAGGACTTTACATTGGATGGCTTATTTCTGTCTCTGTTCGCAAATGATCTCTGTATTTGAAAGAAAGAATCGGCTATTTGGGCAGCTTTTATGAGCTCTGGTTCTCCTTTCTCCTCTACGTGCATCAAGGTATTAAAAGGTAGCTTCCGTTTCCACTCTTCCAGTACAATTAGGTTGATAAATTCCGAGAACGTGGTTGTTTAAGTCGCTTCGAGCCATTGTTTACACATTCTAAGTTTGTTAGTAGCGAACTCTACATATGTACTGGCAAGGGGTTTGGTGTATGACCGAAATCGCTGTCTATATCCATCTGGAGTTATCGAGTAAGCGTCTAGAATACTCTTCTTGACAAATTCGTAATCGTCCACCGTATCCAAATTTGAAAATGTGAGGGCAGTTTTGCCAACAAGCTTGAGAACCCAAGTCCATTCCTCTTAGGGCCATTTTGAATGTTTCGCAATTTTCTCAAATGTTCGGAAAGCTCCGTCAGGATCGTCTTCATTAAAAGTGGGGATTAATGAAATATTCTTGGCTAAGTTAAAAGAACTACGTTTATTATCTATTTTGACTTTTTCTACTGCAATTTTTTCACGCTCTAATTGCACTTCCCTGTTTTCAAGTTCGAGCTGAAGTTGTATGTCTTTATTTTTGAGTATGAGTTGAAGTTCCAATTGGAAACGTCGTTCTGCTTCTTTTCCTTGAAATTCGACTCTCAACTTTTCTCTCTCAAATTCAAGCGGACTATGAAGTGGTTGTTCTTACGCTAGTCACGCTTGTCACGTCATCTTTATCAACATTAAATGAGCGACTCAAGTGAGTTAAAATATCAACGGTAGTTTCCTCAAGAATTCCTGTAGACGTTAACTTCTCAACAACGGTATTTTTAAGTACTTCTTTTGTCACTAAACTGGTGAACGGAATGTTAAAAAACTTGGCAATGTACCTCCAGTCATTCTTTTTGATTACTTGATCCTTAAGTTTGTCAACAGAAGGGTTTTCACAAAAATCTTTTTCTTCAAATTGTTTCGAGGTCATTTTAAACTTACCACTGGACAGCAAATGTTAATGTCATAAAAATAAAGGTTAGATATTACCGCTTACCAGCCACGAGTATGAAATATTGAAATTTACGGGGACAAATTAAGGTCGACGTCAAAACTTACACTCGATAAGTGGGACTAGAAAAACAGTAAATGTTCCAGAGAGTCTGAAGTGAGTAACAAATCCGTCAGCATATGACATTAAAGAAATTCCAGTCAATTTCAGAAATGCAAGTAACTTCTTCGAAAGAGCAAAGAAAAGAGGCAGAATCGTGATAACAAAGACAACCTTCAGCATTGTGTTATATTGCTATGCCTGACCAAGGTTACAACACGAGAACAATCCCAAGGAATAAAAGTAGAAATGAGAAAAGGGTTACGGCATACAGTAAACTAAATATCCGGTTGATCCCCTGATCTTACGTATAAGCACAATGGTGGTGATTGTTAAGATCTACGCTAGTTTTGTATGCTAAGTAGACGACGAAATCAGGTCTTCCTAAGTTTAACTTAAGGACGGGATAAAACCCAAAAATACAAGTTAAGCGGAAGACAAAGCGAGCGTTTCACCTCGTTTCTACACGAGTCGTGTAAGGATACGGCATAGAAAACGGACCCTGTTATAACCCTTACAGACTGAGAATTCGAACCTTATGACTCGCTTCTGCCAATCACAAATAATTGTAAAGGTTCAAATCCTGTGGGACATTAGCTCGACACTAAGTGACCGACCCTACGTGTGTTTATAATAACTTAAATTACCAAAAACGGGGTTGATCAAACCCAAGCAATATCAACTAATTTCAACGCAAACCTATACAGAATACGGAATGCTACACTTTAATTAAAAAATCAGAAGTAATTGTACAATTAAACCTGAAACATCATGGACGTATACAAGGTGGCATAAAATTATTAAAACTCCTTGTGACAGCAGAGAGAGTACATTATGATGGCAAACCAATGGCACAAAAATTAATAAAATATAGGGGGATGAAAAAATGTGCTTGACAGTCTAAGGGAGAACTTGGGACTCGTGACAGTTCAGATTCGGTCTCAGTCGGTCTGCCCGTTTGAGGTTTGACCTGATGTTTGCGGGGATCATAATGGGATTAGATGAGAGTGTCACGAAGACTGGCAGGTGGTCGCTGGTACTGATGGGTCCGGCGGTAACGTGCCTTTTCAGGAATGCCTCGTTATTAGAGAGGCTTATGTTTGGTGTTGTGGCACTGACACGTATGATCAATGTCGGGAAACCTGGCCCGAGGTGTTGCAGTTTTCCCCTTCTGATGTTGTCATACAGCGCCAGACCGACGTTGTTCTCATTACCATGGCCGAGTATGGCGTTGAGCTCATTTAAGTCCCCTATGATGTATGTTGGTTTTCTGTGGCGGAGCAACTGGTTGAGGTCTTGTTCGGGTAAGTAAGGACGTCTGGGAGGTAGGTACATTGTGCATATGAGAACAGGTCCCCTATTTGTCTCCACCTGTACTCCTAGACCTGAATCCTCGAAGTCTAGCAACACTCTGTGACTCAGCCGTGACCTGATGGTCACAGCGACACCATCGTTCAGCTCACCCGTCCTTTATGACAGTACTGTTTAACAGAATAATGTCTGGGTCTAAATGTTAGTATAAGTTAGACAGTTTGTTACGTCTATTAAGGGAAAAGTGTAGGACATTATATTGGACAATTTTCATCTTGCTAACGACTGCCATTTCGGAGACTGTAGCTTGGGGCGTCGCTTGAAGTGTTTGCTCGCCTTCTGCCATTTCTAGGGAGCCGGAACTCCTTAGCAGAATCTCGAGCATCTGCTTGTCAGTTAATGAAGGGCCTTCGAACTTCTCGTCATCCGTGTACAGGAAGGTGTTCAGGTCCTGGGGCTGCGTGTCGAAGTAATCAACTGACGCTGCAGCTCGAGGGTCCTGTTCCTCTGTGGAGTAAGTCGCCACCATCTGGTCGCAACCATTGACTGTGGCTGCAGTCCGATGGTCACTGTCGTTGCTGGGAATACATGTATTGGGGTCACGGAGATTTACGGTGTCGTTGGAGCTGTGATCCCAGGGGGACTGAATGGCCACGTCGGGGCTACGATTATACTGACTTTTTCCTAAGTCGGGGAGGTCATGGTCCATTTCTGGCGTGGGTTGAGGTCGTCGATTTCTTTTGAAGGGACGTCGTCGCTTATTTCAACAGGTGCAATGTTGTTCCTGGTTAGTGTCTCGTTGAGGTGTTTCGAGAATGAACCTGGATGAACCATGTTCATGTGATGGGCATGCAAGTAAGACAAGTATATAGTGGTGGCTTTGGACTCGTCCAGCTGTGGAGAGGAGATGCTCCTGATACTCTCCGCCACTGCGTCCCTAATGGCGCCCAGTGACTCAGTAACTTCCTGTTTTATTGAGTCCTTGATGGTTCTTATCTCTGATTGCAGGACTTCCGTGGTCTCGCTGACATTGTTGAGTTTTGGGACTCTGTTTGAGTTTCTTTCAGAGCATCTTTTAGGATTTGGCTGGAAGCCATGATCGTCGACTGAGTGGTCTTTTCTTTGGTGTTAGAAATTTCCATGGTTTCCTTTTGCTTGGTTATTTCGGTCAGTTTCTTCTCTGTTTCTTGAGTTACCTGTTTCCTGACCAGGCAGGTGGCAGAGAAGGTCCTGTGGCCACCCTCGCAGACGACACACTTTTTGATGGTTCTACGGCAGTCTTTGTAGAAGTGTTGATCAGATGAACACTCAGAGCATGTGACCCCTTGCAGGGAGCAGTTCTTGGTCATGTGGTCATTGTACTTGTAGCACTTCATACATTATTGGATGGGCGTATACTTTTCATATTCTATTTGGTGTGAGGAGATGGAAGTGCCATATGCATAGAACCCCTTCTCCTTCATTCTTTTTGCATCCGTTGTGTCTGCTAAGCGAACCTTGACTATATTATGGGTATACATAGGATACACCTCCACAACCTTAACATTGTTTTGCCTTTCTATTTCATCTCTTATTTCTTCTGCGTTATTTTCCACTACATCTTTGCTTAACTTCTTACATACAAGGGTGAGCTTGGCGCCGTATTCCCGTGGGACAATGACCTCGTAACCGTTGGTTTTCATTTTGTCCATGGCACCAGACTTAAGTAGTTTATCAGCATCTTCATCTGTTTCTGTGAGGATGATGTAACCATCTCTCAGATCCACAAGTCTATTTATCCTCACCCTTAGGTCGCTTAATAGCCTTTTTAACCCTATCCGAGACCTCTGGGTCGGGGTTCCGGAGATCTTCACTCTCACTTTGGCCATAGTCAATAACATACATGAAAATCCTACCTAATCTGTCCACCTCAGCTAAACCCTATGGATGCCGCTCCTTCAGTCTGCTTGCTGGCCGAGTAAAGACAGGTCTAGGGGTAGGGTGAATAGACAATCCCCTGACGGGGGACCAAGCCCTAACACCAAGGTTATGAAGCACTGCCGAATCCCTAACAGAAAATGTTGCCACCCTTACTATTTCAACTCAGCAGCCCTCTGAGGGCCCCCCTTGTGGCTCTGCCCGCAGGGTTCGCGTCGTTACCAAACAGCAGGGTCTCTGGGCGAAAGGATAGGATAGGGAATAAGCATAGTGTGCAAGAATGATATTGAACGTGAGCTAAGTCGCCGGTCGTTGTGAAGGTTGGGTGTGTTCTCGCGGCAATCTTGGCATCAATTGGAGCAATTTTCCCTTGTCCAACGACATGACCGGAGAAGATTAAGATGGCATGTCCGAATTCACTCTTGGGTAGGTTTACGGTGAAAATGAACTCTGCTAGACGATTGAAGAGTGCACGTAGTCGGCCAATGTGCTGTTCCCATGTGTCACCCACGACGACCAGATCATCTAGATAGGCGTACACTCCCGACAGGCCTGATATCACAATATGCATCGCTCTCTGAAATGTTGCTGGTGCTCCTTTGAGGCCGAAGAGCACAACTTTGTATTGCCACAGCCCCTCTGCGGTTAGAAAAGCTGAAATCTGCTTTGCTTCTTCCGAGAGTTTGATTTGGTAGTAGCTGTAGGTTATGTATCTAAGCTACTGTGCCGAGTAGCAACCTTGTATATAAGCTACTGTGCCGAGTAGCATCTATGTATAAAATTACGTGGCAACACTGCACGTTTTATGTGGCAACATTGCCCCGAGGCTGCCATATGGCAAGGCAGTCTCAGTCTGACTGTGTGAGCCGTGCATGGCACACGCTAGTCACCACTTGTATTTCTCCTATCCGAATAAACGGACATCAGTGTTACCCGGTGTTTCCCTACCCATCACTGCATTCTTCAGGGAACACTTGGAACCTTCATGGCGCAGTGACTAGGATCTGTGGACTTACAAGTGTGTAAACAATGGACAGTCTGCCGGCGATGTGATGTGCGCATCGACTCTTCATGTGTTGTGTGTGTTGTGTTGTGTTTCGCCGCGATGTGCAGTGTTGGGCCATCACAGTGCTTTTAGTGACGGTGGCAGTGTTAGTGTCAGTGTATTAGCGTGTCTAGAGCTGAGAGTTGAGCATTGGCCTCTTTTTTTGTGGTACCCACGGAGCACGCAGGCGTACACCCTTCTCATGTGACATCTGGGGAGACACTGACGGTCTTGCCTCCGCGAGCCACCACGCTCTGCTGTCTCAGACACACACACACGCACGAACGCAATCACTCACGGACCGAACAGTGGACTCTATGCGTTATTTCTGCGCCGTTTATGTCATATATATGTGGTTCGAGCTGTTGAGGCGCCACTTTATATACTAAACAGTGCAGTCCACGCACACACTAAGATGGGCGGTAAGAAGGGACAACGTCAAGATGGGAGACACGACTCCCCACCACCTTCCCCTCCACCGGGCGCAGACTCTCATCCTCCACCTCCAGTGACGGACATTGCCACAATTCTGAGGTGGATGGACGACAGGGACGAGAGACGCAGAGAGATGGAACTTCAGAGGGAGGAGACACGAAGAGAGGAGGAAAAGTTGCGTTTTGAGGCACTATTGGCGACCCTGGTGCTAACCCACCCTCCCTCACTCGCAGGTAGCGCGCATCAAGGCGCCAGTACCCTCCCTCCTCCACCACACCAGCGTCCTCCAGGCACTCTTGCTACTCCAACAGCTCCCAAGGCTTCTGTTCAACCCCCACCCGCCCTCTCACCAGACGTTACGTTTCAGCTTTTTCGTGAGTGGAGGCGGCGTTGGACAGATTATTCCACGATGGTGGACCTTGACAGCATGCCTCCAAACAAACAGCTCATCCAACTGCGGATGTGTTTGTCGCTGGAGACCCAGAGAGTTTTGGAGCACACGTTGCAAGTGCCTCCCGATTCTACATCTTCAGTGACGGATGTGCTCGACCTTTTACAGGAGCACATTAAAGGTCGGAATAACGAGGCTTTGCGTCGCCGCGCCTTCACCAGCTGCAAGCAGGCGGAGAACGAATCCTTTGACGACTTTTTTGTACGCTTGAAGAGTTTGTCAGAGAGATCGACGTCTGCAAGGCGCACAGCCGGGAATGTGAGGAAGCCTGGATCAAGCACGGGATCTTGACAGGTGTCAGGCAGGAAGAGTTGGTGCAGCGATTCATCCCCCTGGACGCTTCCTCCACACTCCAGGTGGTAGTGACTGTATGTCGGTCATACGAGGCCACCAAGTCCGCCACCTCTGCCTTACGGGCCCCACCTGCTGTGAGAGCTATCTCTCAGTACAAGAAAGGTAAGAAGGCGGCCAAGAACGTGAAGGCTGCCGCACGTTCTTCCACGCCTCCGCCTAGTGCTTCCTGTGGCAGCTGTGGAAAGCAGCATGGCCCAAAGACATGCCCGGCCACCGACGCACTGTGTCGTGGATGTGACCGTAAGGGCCACTGGTCTAACACAGACAGGTGCCCTGCACGAGGCCACAAGTGTCAGGCCTGCGGTCGCTATGGACACTACGACAAGTGCTGCCGCCAACCCAAGCCCAAAAGCCCGAGACGAGGAGGAAAGCAGCGCACTTCCCTCGGGGTGGTTCGCACGCAGCCTCCTCCAGATGGCCCACGCAGCCCCAAGCAGCAGAGGAGTCACATCAGGAGGGTGGAATCGACCACACGCCCCAAGGCTACCCCTTCCCTTATCATCCGCGTCGCCGTCACACACTGTGATGTGTCGGGTCACATCGAGGTGATACCGGACACCGGCGCTGATACTACGGTGATTGGGTTGAAGCACCTCCAGAAACTGGGCCTCACCAAACGCGACCTGGGACCACCGCCGCAGCTGCAGTACTACAATGCGGACGGTTCCCAGATGCCAGACGCTGTGGGCTCCTTTCAAGCAGAGATCACTTACGGCGACAGGTCGTGCCACGGGTGGATCGACGTGCAGCCTACTCTCGCTACACCCTTGTTGTCGTGGGAGCACTGCAAGGAGTTGTGCGTGGTGCCCAGAGACTTTCCCGAGCAGATCCCAACTGCTCGTTACACCGCCAGCAGGGTGCGTGAGTCGACGAGCGACGCGCCTGGCGCTGCCACACAGAGCTGCCCAGAACCCGCGTCCACTCCCACCCACACAGGACGCTCCCCTGTCCAGATCCTGTATGGTCACCCTCTCCGCTCTTGCGTTCCTGCACACACCAAGGCCTTTGCGAAGGACTGGCAGACCAGAGCCGAGAGCTGCGACCGCCGCGCCGCTACACGTGCCCAGGACGCCAAGGCTCGGTATGACTACCGTGCCCGCCCTCTTCAGCCGCTGGAGATTGGTGCCCTTGTCCGCATCCAGGACCCGACGACGACACTTTGGGACAAGGTGGGCATAGTGATGGGCGTCGGCCGGTCGCCGGACTACAAGGTCAGGATGCCGAGCGGCCGTGTCTGGTGGAGGAACCGCCGCTTCCTCCGGCCAGTCCCACCCCCTGCTGCTGGCCCCCTGACCGAGGACGAGTCCCCTACACCTCACGAGGATCCGCCCCACAGTGCACCTCGACGCTCGGAGCGACTTAGGACTAAGAAGTCCGCTCAAGACAAAGACTATGAGCGTGAGGGGGGGAGGGAGATGTAGATTATGTATCTAAGCTACTGTGCCGAGTAGCAACCTTGTATATAAGCTACTGTGCCGAGTAGCATCTATGTATATAATTATGTGGCAACACTGCACGTTTTATGTGGCAATATTGCCCCGAGGCTGCCATATGGCAAGGCAGTCTCAGTCTGACTGTGTGAGCCGTGCATGGCACACGCTAGTCACCACTTGTATTTCTCCTATCCGAATAAACGGACTTCAGTGTTACCCGGTGTTTCCCTACCCATCACTGCATTCTTCAGGGAACACTTGTAACCTTCAGTAGCCTTTGAGAAGATCCAGCTTGGTGACAAATGATGCTTGACCCACACTATCGATGATGTTGTCGATGCGCGGCAATGGATATGCGTCAGCACGTGTCACCAGGTTGACCTTCCTGTAGTCAGTACACATGCGGACACTTCCGTCGCGTTTAGGCACCAGCACACAGGGTGACGCCCCTGCACTACTGTTCCTCTCCACTCGGTCATGTTCCAGCAGATACTCCACCTCCTGCTTCAGCTTCTTCTTATCAGGGCTCATTCGTTAGGGTGCTTGCTTGATGGGAGATGTGCCAGGCAGCAGCACCATGTCGTGCTCCAGCAGAGAACACAGGCGTTGCAAATCATCGAACAGTGGCTTGAACTCCTGTAGCAGCTGCACCACATCCTGAGACTGTTGTTGTTAAAGATGGAATAATTTAGAGATAGGGTCACACAATATACTTTAATTACAGATTTTTATGGGGACATCCACTTGGAAATTAGTGTCTGGGACTACCTCCTCTCCTCCTGTAAACGAAAAAATCGCTTCACTCCTACCAAAATACGGTTTCAACCTGATGATATGAGTCAGTCTCTCTGATTTTCTCTTGCCTGGAGTCACTATGACATAGTTGAGGTCATTTACATTCTTAACTACAGTGAATGGACCCTCATAGTTAGCTTGAAGTAGATTTCTATACAGGGGTATGAATGCTAAAACCCTATCTCCAGGCTTAAATTCTCTAGCTTGACAATGCTCATCATATCGCTTTTTCATTTTCCCCTGAACTTCTGACAGATTTTCACGAGCAATCTCACCTACTCTCTTCAGATTCTCTTTAAACTTCTCTACATACACTGACAAAGGGACTTTTATCTGATTACTTATCCAACTTTCCTTCAACACAGTCATAGGACCTCTTACAGCCTGACCAAAAATCATTTCAAATGGACTGAATCCTAGGGAATCTTGGGGACTCTCTCTTAAGGCAAACAACATAAGTGGCACTCCTTTATCCCTATCCTTATCAGACTCCATACAGTATTTCCTAAGCATAGATTTAAAAGTCTGGTGGAACCTCTTAGTGGCACCTTGGGTTTGAGGGTGGTACGCAGAAGCTAAGAATTGCTTCATACCCAACTCATTCATCACCTGCTGGAAAAGGAAAGAAGTGAAGTTAGTACCCTGATCCGACTGTACAAAACTAGGAATGCCATATTGAGTGAAAAATTTAGTCAGAACCTTTACCACACTCCTTTGCTTTGATGTTTCGCAATGGTATAGCCTTTGGGTACCTGGTGGTAGTACACATGATTGTTAGTAAATATTGGTGGCCACATCGACGTTTTGGGAGAGGACCTACACAATCAATTATAACCCTGTTAAATGGCTCATCTACCACAGGAATGGGTTTTAGGGGAGAAAGTTTTATGACCTGATTCGGTTTACCAGCCATCTGACATTCATGGCAAGTTCTACAGTATCTGGCAACATCACCTTTCACTCGAGGCCAGTAAAAATGCGACAAAATCTTCTTGTATGTTTTCCTAACTCCTAAGTTTCCTCCTAAAAAGTCATGTGCTAACTTCAAGATTTCTCCACTGTGACATCTGGGAATCACAACCTGATGCACAACATTCCACTCGTCAGCAGGATCAGATACAGACCTCAACTTCTTCATAAGTAACCCTGAATCCATGTAGTAACAAACAGGCAAGCGAGCGGCTTCTTCCATATCCACAGCCTTCCTACATAGTTCAGCTAATTCGGGGTCACTCTGCTGATCATCTATCAGTTTTTCTCTAGTGACAGGTACTTTCTGAATGGCAATGTTGTCACCAGAAGAGAGACCAGATTCAGATTTTTGGGAATGAATGTTAACTGAATCCTTAGCTTCACTCACATCTCTCCCACCAATGTCACTATCAAATGAATCATCCTGACTGCCAAACAGATTCTAAATACATAAATCATTTCCATCATTGCTAAGTGCACTACTATCAATAATACAAAGCTCAGGGGCAACTGAAGGAGCGGTCTGTACCTTATTCCGAAGAGTCTGGCTCCTTGTGACTGCACATTAAGGAAATAAATCTGGGTATTTTTCAATTAAACCAGTATTATTCTCTACTGTAGGAGTCGAAGATACCACAGGATCTGGCACCACGCTGGCTCCTGCAATATCATTACCCAGCAAAAAAGTAACCCCTGTCACAGGAAGAGAATCCTTAACACCAATAGTCACCCAACAAGTCACAATTTGAGTTCTCAAATACACCCTGCACAAAGGTAGAGTGATCACTCCACCGACACCCTTAAGCACGAAATGCCCTCCAGTATAGGAATCTTCCACGCAGGGAACATTTCCTTTCAACAGAGCACTGTGAGAAGCACCTGTGTCACGCAAAATCTTCGCAGGGTACTGATCACCTGATTCTTCAACTGCAACTGAACCATCAAACATGAAAGGTTCAAGAGAATCCTCCTTTGGGCGATTACTAACTAAAGTTTTGTCAAACTTCTCCAGAGGTCCGAATGAGAGCACTGGCTCTTCCTTCTTTGCTTTCAGTTTAGGGCAATTTGCAATCACATGGTTTCTTACAGTAAAAACAGACAAATGCTTTAGTTTTGGCATAGGTCTTGGAAAGCTCATCTGAGTTTCCACGAAAATTTACTCTACTAGAAGAAGCAGCACTACTATCCCGCCTACCACCCTTTTCCTTGGTTACAAAACCCTTTCTACCTGAATGATTTTGAGATTTAACAGGATGCATTTTGTGAGTAAGGGCATAGCTATCAGCTAATGCAGCCGCTTTATGAACATTACTAATATCTCTCTCTCCTAAGTACAATTGTATATCTCTCGGAGTGACTCTTTTGAACTGTTCTAAAATCACAAACTGAACAAGTTCCTCAAAAGTTTCTACCTTGCTAGACTTTATCCGCCTTCCACACATTTTACTCAATAAATTAACAAATTCTATATATGACTGTGCATCAGTCTTTCTCATAGTCCTAAATTTCACTCTATATGTTTCAGGAATGAGTTTATACACCTTAAGAATTTCTTCTTTCACTAACTCATAACTACAACAAACTTCGCTTGACAAAGACAGAAATGCTGAACGAACTGACCGAGTGAGCACACTTTGAATCATAACAATCCACAACTCTTCCAGCCACTGAAAAGACTTTGCAATTTTCTCAGACTGCATGAAAAACTCTTCTGGATCCTCCTCGTCAAAGGCAGGCATACGTCTCAAATGTTTTGTCACACCAAACAATTTTGTCTCAGATTCTAAAGATAATGCCTGTAAGTCTCGTCTTCTACTGCCAACCTGTGCTAACGCTAATTCATGCTGCCTTTCACGCTCTATTTCACTTTTTTCTCTTTTCTTCAAAGCCAACTCTTGTTCCAATTCTAGCTTTCTTATCGCTACAGTTTTCCTGTGATCAAATGCACGTAAAGTCAGTGCCCCCTCGGTAGCACCTCCTCATTCACAAGTTCAGTTAGGACTGCATTTTGAATCACAGACTTCCTTTGACTAAGTTGATACTCAATTTCATATGTATCAGCATTTCTCATCCAATCACCCTTTCGAAGTGCACAGTGCGTCCCTCCATGTGGAAATAATCCGTCGAGTCCGACTCGAAAGGGCGGGTGGGTGAGTTGTCGTGTTGCCATAAGGGTTTGTAGCTCTGGCAGAGCAATAGCGGGCGATACGCGGAGCATGCTGAAACCATGTTCTTCATGTCCCTGCCAATCTCCGGTCAGTACACTGTCTGCCTGGCCCGACGTTGAGTAAGGATGATCCTCTGGTGACTGTCATGTAGCCTCTCTAGCGTTTATCTTCGTAGAGACCTGGGTATGACTTGTCGGGGCCCGTACACCACAAATCTGCCGTCCACGGCCAGCACATGTCTGACGCAACAGTATGGCCTCAGCACACTGTTTAGGTTGTGGCGATGCTCTAGAAAGCCTGTAAGGATAGTGTCTTATAGGGCTACATACTCTGGGTCCCGGGCAGCTGCTGCGTGCACCTTCGCGAGGGTCTGGTCCTGCAGTGGCGCCAGTCATGTGCCCTCGTCCGAAATGGCGTGGAGAGCCGATATAATACATGCCTGCAGCAGATCGTCCTCTTGCACTTCGGCTGCTTCGTCGTCGGCCTCCTGCTCCGGTGTTGGAAAACATGAGAGTGTGTTGGGAAAGTCGTGGCACTTACCCTTTTGCCAACTCACTGTGAAGGTATACGCGGTAAGCTTCTCACGCATCCTCTGGAGCCTCGGGTTTTCTATTTCGCTGAGTAGCTTGCTGTTGAGTATTGGCACCAAGGGGGGATGATCCTCTAAGAAGTCGAAATGTTGGAGGCCTTTGAGGAAGCTTCCGCACTTCCGCACAGCCCGCAGGACGGCTGCCAGCTCCACCTCTATCACAGCATATCTCGGCTCAGCATCTGTAAGAAATCGTGACCCACATTGTACCAACCTCCAATACTCACCATGTCGCTGCAGCAGCACAAATCAGAGTCCTCTCGTCTGGGCATCATCCGTCCGTCTGCAACAGTGTGGGGAGCATCGCGTCGAAGTGCGCGAGGATGGGTGGCTCCACTAAAATCCTCTTTACAGCTTGGAAAGTGACGTCGTGTTGCGTTGTCCAGCTCCACTCATAGAGGGGCCTCAGTAGGTCGCGCAAGGGCTGGGCAGCAGACACAACGGCAAGTGAGAAACTCCCTAACTGGTTGGCGAGGCCTAGGAAGGATCGTAGATCGGTTATGGTCTGCAGCCGTGGGAAATCTACTATGTCATTCACTTTCCTGGCATCCACTGTGTAACCAAACCGCGAGATGGTGACACTGCAGTAGTTCACACTCATTTCGGCGAAGTGGAATTTGTCTCGGTTCAGGGTGATGCCATATTTGTTGCAACCCTCCACGATGGTGATGACATGTGCGATCGCCTATTACCTGATCACCACAGCGGTTGTATTCATCACCTGGTAAAACCAAACCCATAGGAGCACTCTTAAACCTGTACTGGCCCCATGGGATGATGAAGCACGTCATGACGTGATCTTCCTCTGCTATCTGTATCTGGTGATACCCCATCTTCTCATCCGGCGTGGTGAACCACCTACAATAGAAACAGCATCCATGGAAGCATGGCATCGTGCGGCGAACGTACAGGATACGAGAGCCTGCGAATGTAGCGGTTAAACTTAGTAAAATCCACACATTGCCTCACCCCTGGCGGCCTCTTGGCTACGGGGACCATGGGGTGTCACCATTAAATAGGGTAATCTACCTGTGCGATGATGTCCTGTGCGAGCAGTTCATCGAGCTGGGCTTTAATATCGTCCCTCCAGTTAAAGGGTATGCTGCGTGGCGCTGTGACTGCGAATGGGTGGGCGTCCTCCGTTAGCTGGATCCGCTTCAGCCTCCAATGTATCTCTCGTAGCGTTTGCGAATTACCAAACACCCGAGGGTGCTCGGCCCGTTGAGCGGCAGTCGGCTCGTGGTTGTGTGGCCTTTTCGGTGGCAACACAGGAGGAACAGAAAGCGGGTCCTGGTCCTGTGAAGGCGGTTGTGCTGGCGGCGGACGTCGTGGCTTCTCCCTCTCAACTGGTCGTATCTGTGCAGGAAAATTATCGGCCTAAATACCTAGTGCTATGGAGTCAAACCAGCTAAGTAATGCTCCGTCTACCTCCTTGACAACAGATACCAGAGTGGTTGCTCTCCTGTCTCCCAACTCCAGGCTTGACATAAACGTTCCAAGGTAGATTAGCAGTTGTTGTCCCGGTCCACTGAGTTCTGGTCCATGGGCCATCTTGAGTGACGTTAGTGGGATTTTGAGAGACCTGGTGATATTCAGGCCCAAGACAGTTGTTTCTTCGCCAGAATCAGGCGTCCACAGGATTTTCCCACGGCCGATTGGATGCGTGGTGGAAATCTTGAGACGAGGTGCGGGGCGTGATGAAGCGCTGTTGACATACACGTCCGAGATGATTCGATGAATTTCCTGATTTTCAGGCTTTGAAGCTGAAGCTGGCTTCAACTGCTTCTGTTGGGACACTAGTATACGAGGACGTGATCTTCAAACATTAGAAAAATGTCCCATCTTACCACAATTGTTGCAGGTCCTGTTGAGGGCCCTGTGCGTTTGTGTTTCCATGTGTCGATTTCTCTCACATCTATGGCACAGCTCCGCACGAGGGGACCTTGAACGAGGTGGTTGGGCAGTCCGCTTGTACTGGGAAACTCTCGCCACACTCTTTCTCGCCGATCCGCGTATCGTTGCATTATTCCGGCTAGCATTTTCAGAAGCTCGACACATATCTATTGCCTTCTTTAAGTCTTGATCTTTCTTTGCTAACATCTTCTTTAAGGCCTTATCATCACTCGTGCCCACTACAATCCTATCTCGTTGGCGATTTTCCATACATGTCTTGGAAAAATATAAAAAATGATGCTATCTCCTTAATACTGCATAGAAAATCCTCAAACCTCTCGCCTTGTTCTTGTGTCCTCATGTGAAATTCTGTGATCCACGACTATGTTACATTGGTTCCGTAAATGTGCCTCCATAGCGTTGAGAAGATCCGTGAGGCTGGCCTCCCCAGTAAGAGCCAAACTATTCCTCAAGGACCTTGTCCAATCGTCGTCCAGCAGGGTCATCAACACATTTCGCTACCCCGCGGAAGGCAGGGAAGAAATTCCCGCCAAATCAATGTAACCCTCGACTTTGTGGCGCCGTGCGTCGAACTCCTTAAGAGACGCTGAGGACGAAAGGTGTAGTGCTGGCGTTCACTGCGGGGAAGTTGCGTGTGAGGTGTCACTCCACTAGCCTCACGAACAACACCTTGTGCGCTGGCACCACTATCACCACTAACACCGTGTTGAGCTTCAACAAACTTCTCCAATACAGCCGTGAGTCGTTCTTCTCATGTCTGGGACATCTGCAGTTGTTCTGCCATAAACGTAGACAGACAATGTAGTTTATCCTCCTTCTTGACGACGTAGGTCAATCAATAAACACAGGCAGGCACCACATGTTCAATCCTCGATGATTGGTCTTATCCTCATATAGCAGGTGAAGATAAATACAACATCCATATGCAGTTATATTATTGCCAATCAATATACAGTGCAGGGTATAAACAAGGTGTACACAGGGAGAGCAAGTAGGCGAGTATGTAAGGGAGCACGTAGACCAAGCTAATGCCCAAGGAAGGTAGAGTAAGGAAGCTCGACTCCCCATACAGGTGCGTTCCGCCAAAAAATAGCATCAAATCACTAATTGGGCACTTAATAGTTGGGTCGGTCACCGATAGATAACGTGTTTTGTTATATGACGTCATCTGGCTGGACATTCAAGATTCTTTCAGTGTGACAAAACCAAAGTATAGCAATACGTAACTAG
>NW_024738300.1:6943973-6964744 GCF_018991925.1 Homarus americanus | reverse complement strand
CTAATTTCAACGCAAACCTATACAGAATACGGAATGCTACACTTTAATTAAAAAATCAGAAGTAATTGTACAATTAAACCTGAAACATCATGGACGTATACAAGGTGGCATAAAATTATTAAAACTCCTTGTGACAGCAGAGAGAGTACATTATGATGGCAAACCAATGGCACAAAAATTAATAAAATATAGGGGGATGAAAAAATGTGCTTGACAGTCTAAGGGAGAACTTGGGACTCGTGACAGTTCAGATTCGGTCTCAGTCGGTCTGCCCGTTTGAGGTTTGACCTGATGTTTGCGGGGATCATAATGGGATTAGATGAGAGTGTCACGAAGACTGGCAGGTGGTCGCTGGTACTGATGGGTCCGGCGGTAACGTGCCTTTTCAGGAATGCCTCGTTATTAGAGAGGCTTATGTTTGGTGTTGTGGCACTGACACGTATGATCAATGTCGGGAAACCTGGCCCGAGGTGTTGCAGTTTTCCCCTTCTGATGTTGTCATACAGCGCCAGACCGACGTTGTTCTCATTACCATGGCCGAGTATGGCGTTGAGCTCATTTAAGTCCCCTATGATGTATGTTGGTTTTCTGTGGCGGAGCAACTGGTTGAGGTCTTGTTCGGGTAAGTAAGGACGTCTGGGAGGTAGGTACATTGTGCATATGAGAACAGGTCCCCTATTTGTCTCCACCTGTACTCCTAGACCTGAATCCTCGAAGTCTAGCAACACTCTGTGACTCAGCCGTGACCTGATGGTCACAGCGACACCATCGTTCAGCTCACCCGTCCTTTATGACAGTACTGTTTAACAGAATAATGTCTGGGTCTAAATGTTAGTATAAGTTAGACAGTTTGTTACGTCTATTAAGGGAAAAGTGTAGGACATTATATTGGACAATTTTCATCTTGCTAACGACTGCCATTTCGGAGACTGTAGCTTGGGGCGTCGCTTGAAGTGTTTGCTCGCCTTCTGCCATTTCTAGGGAGCCGGAACTCCTTAGCAGAATCTCGAGCATCTGCTTGTCAGTTAATGAAGGGCCTTCGAACTTCTCGTCATCCGTGTACAGGAAGGTGTTCAGGTCCTGGGGCTGCGTGTCGAAGTAATCAACTGACGCTGCAGCTCGAGGGTCCTGTTCCTCTGTGGAGTAAGTCGCCACCATCTGGTCGCAACCATTGACTGTGGCTGCAGTCCGATGGTCACTGTCGTTGCTGGGAATACATGTATTGGGGTCACGGAGATTTACGGTGTCGTTGGAGCTGTGATCCCAGGGGGACTGAATGGCCACGTCGGGGCTACGATTATACTGACTTTTTCCTAAGTCGGGGAGGTCATGGTCCATTTCTGGCGTGGGTTGAGGTCGTCGATTTCTTTTGAAGGGACGTCGTCGCTTATTTCAACAGGTGCAATGTTGTTCCTGGTTAGTGTCTCGTTGAGGTGTTTCGAGAATGAACCTGGATGAACCATGTTCATGTGATGGGCATGCAAGTAAGACAAGTATATAGTGGTGGCTTTGGACTCGTCCAGCTGTGGAGAGGAGATGCTCCTGATACTCTCCGCCACTGCGTCCCTAATGGCGCCCAGTGACTCAGTAACTTCCTGTTTTATTGAGTCCTTGATGGTTCTTATCTCTGATTGCAGGACTTCCGTGGTCTCGCTGACATTGTTGAGTTTTGGGACTCTGTTTGAGTTTCTTTCAGAGCATCTTTTAGGATTTGGCTGGAAGCCATGATCGTCGACTGAGTGGTCTTTTCTTTGGTGTTAGAAATTTCCATGGTTTCCTTTTGCTTGGTTATTTCGGTCAGTTTCTTCTCTGTTTCTTGAGTTACCTGTTTCCTGACCAGGCAGGTGGCAGAGAAGGTCCTGTGGCCACCCTCGCAGACGACACACTTTTTGATGGTTCTACGGCAGTCTTTGTAGAAGTGTTGATCAGATGAACACTCAGAGCATGTGACCCCTTGCAGGGAGCAGTTCTTGGTCATGTGGTCATTGTACTTGTAGCACTTCATACATTATTGGATGGGCGTATACTTTTCATATTCTATTTGGTGTGAGGAGATGGAAGTGCCATATGCATAGAACCCCTTCTCCTTCATTCTTTTTGCATCCGTTGTGTCTGCTAAGCGAACCTTGACTATATTATGGGTATACATAGGATACACCTCCACAACCTTAACATTGTTTTGCCTTTCTATTTCATCTCTTATTTCTTCTGCGTTATTTTCCACTACATCTTTGCTTAACTTCTTACATACAAGGGTGAGCTTGGCGCCGTATTCCCGTGGGACAATGACCTCGTAACCGTTGGTTTTCATTTTGTCCATGGCACCAGACTTAAGTAGTTTATCAGCATCTTCATCTGTTTCTGTGAGGATGATGTAACCATCTCTCAGATCCACAAGTCTATTTATCCTCACCCTTAGGTCGCTTAATAGCCTTTTTAACCCTATCCGAGACCTCTGGGTCGGGGTTCCGGAGATCTTCACTCTCACTTTGGCCATAGTCAATAACATACATGAAAATCCTACCTAATCTGTCCACCTCAGCTAAACCCTATGGATGCCGCTCCTTCAGTCTGCTTGCTGGCCGAGTAAAGACAGGTCTAGGGGTAGGGTGAATAGACAATCCCCTGACGGGGGACCAAGCCCTAACACCAAGGTTATGAAGCACTGCCGAATCCCTAACAGAAAATGTTGCCACCCTTACTATTTCAACTCAGCAGCCCTCTGAGGGCCCCCCTTGTGGCTCTGCCCGCAGGGTTCGCGTCGTTACCAAACAGCAGGGTCTCTGGGCGAAAGGATAGGATAGGGAATAAGCATAGTGTGCAAGAATGATATTGAACGTGAGCTAAGTCGCCGGTCGTTGTGAAGGTTGGGTGTGTTCTCGCGGCAATCTTGGCATCAATTGGAGCAATTTTCCCTTGTCCAACGACATGACCGGAGAAGATTAAGATGGCATGTCCGAATTCACTCTTGGGTAGGTTTACGGTGAAAATGAACTCTGCTAGACGATTGAAGAGTGCACGTAGTCGGCCAATGTGCTGTTCCCATGTGTCACCCACGACGACCAGATCATCTAGATAGGCGTACACTCCCGACAGGCCTGATATCACAATATGCATCGCTCTCTGAAATGTTGCTGGTGCTCCTTTGAGGCCGAAGAGCACAACTTTGTATTGCCACAGCCCCTCTGCGGTTAGAAAAGCTGAAATCTGCTTTGCTTCTTCCGAGAGTTTGATTTGGTAGTAGCTGTAGGTTATGTATCTAAGCTACTGTGCCGAGTAGCAACCTTGTATATAAGCTACTGTGCCGAGTAGCATCTATGTATAAAATTACGTGGCAACACTGCACGTTTTATGTGGCAACATTGCCCCGAGGCTGCCATATGGCAAGGCAGTCTCAGTCTGACTGTGTGAGCCGTGCATGGCACACGCTAGTCACCACTTGTATTTCTCCTATCCGAATAAACGGACATCAGTGTTACCCGGTGTTTCCCTACCCATCACTGCATTCTTCAGGGAACACTTGGAACCTTCATGGCGCAGTGACTAGGATCTGTGGACTTACAAGTGTGTAAACAATGGACAGTCTGCCGGCGATGTGATGTGCGCATCGACTCTTCATGTGTTGTGTGTGTTGTGTTGTGTTTCGCCGCGATGTGCAGTGTTGGGCCATCACAGTGCTTTTAGTGACGGTGGCAGTGTTAGTGTCAGTATATTAGCGTGTCTAGAGCTGAGAGTTGAGCATTGGCCTCTTTTTTTGTGGTACCCACGGAGCACGCAGGCGTACACCCTTCTCATGTGACATCTGGGGAGACACTGACGGTCTTGCCTCCGCGAGCCACCACGCTCTGCTGTCTCAGACACACACACACGCACGAACGCAATCACTCACGGACCGAACAGTGGACTCTATGCGTTATTTCTGCGCCTTTTATGTCATATATATGTGGTTCGAGCTGTTGAGGCGCCACTTTATATACTAAACAGTGCAGTCCACGCACACACTAAGATGGGCGGTAAGAAGGGACAACGTCAAGATGGGAGACACGACTCCCCACCACCTTCCCCTCCACCGGGCGCAGACTCTCATCCTCCACCTCCAGTGACGGACATTGCCACAATTCTGAGGTGGATGGATGACAGGGACGAGAGACGCAGAGAGATGGAACTTCAGAGGGAGGAGACACGAAGAGAGGAGGAAAAGTTGCGTTTTGAGGCACTATTGGCGACCCTGGTGCTAACCCACCCTCCCTCACTCGCAGGTAGCGCGCATCAAGGCGCCAGTACCCTCCCTCCTCCACCACACCAGCGTCCTCCAGGCACTCTTGCTACTCCAACAGCTCCCAAGGCTTCTGTTCAACCCCCACCCGCCCTCTCACCAGACGTTACGTTTCAGCTTTTTCGTGAGTGGAGGCGGCGTTGGACAGATTATTCCACGATGGTGGACCTTGACAGCATGCCTCCAAACAAACAGCTCATCCAACTGCGGATGTGTTTGTCGCTGGAGACCCAGAGAGTTTTGGAGCACACGTTGCAAGTGCCTCCCGATTCTACATCTTCAGTGACGGATGTGCTCGACCTTTTACAGGAGCACATTAAAGGTCGGAATAACGAGGCTTTGCGTCGCCGCGCCTTCACCAGCTGCAAGCAGGCGGAGAACGAATCCTTTGACGACTTTTTTGTACGCTTGAAGAGTTTGTCAGAGAGATCGACGTCTGCAAGGCGCACAGCCGGGAATGTGAGGAAGCCTGGATCAAGCACGGGATCTTGACAGGTGTCAGGCAGGAAGAGTTGGTGCAGCGATTCATCCCCCTGGACGCTTCCTCCACACTCCAGGTGGTAGTGACTGTATGTCGGTCATACGAGGCCACCAAGTCCGCCACCTCTGCCTTACGGGCCCCACCTGCTGTGAGAGCTATCTCTCAGTACAAGAAAGGTAAGAAGGCGGCCAAGAACGTGAAGGCTGCCGCACGTTCTTCCACGCCTCCGCCTAGTGCTTCCTGTGGCAGCTGTGGAAAGCAGCATGGCCCAAAGACATGCCCGGCCACCGACGCACTGTGTCGTGGATGTGACCGTAAGGGCCACTGGTCTAACACAGACAGGTGCCCTGCACGAGGCCACAAGTGTCAGGCCTGCGGTCGCTATGGACACTACGACAAGTGCTGCCGCCAACCCAAGCCCAAAAGCCCGAGACGAGGAGGAAAGCAGCGCACTTCCCTCGGGGTGGTTCGCACGCAGCCTCCTCCAGATGGCCCACGCAGCCCCAAGCAGCAGAGGAGTCACATCAGGAGGGTGGAATCGACCACACGCCCCAAGGCTACCCCTTCCCTTATCATCCGCGTCGCCGTCACACACTGTGATGTGTCGGGTCACATCGAGGTGATACCGGACACCGGCGCTGATACTACGGTGATTGGGTTGAAGCACCTCCAGAAACTGGGCCTCACCAAACGCGACCTGGGACCACCGCCGCAGCTGCAGTACTACAATGCGGACGGTTCCCAGATGCCAGACGCTGTGGGCTCCTTTCAAGCAGAGATCACTTACGGCGACAGGTCGTGCCACGGGTGGATCGACGTGCAGCCTACTCTCGCTACACCCTTGTTGTCGTGGGAGCACTGCAAGGAGTTGTGCGTGGTGCCCAGAGACTTTCCCGAGCAGATCCCAACTGCTCGTTACACCGCCAGCAGGGTGCGTGAGTCGACGAGCGACGCGCCTGGCGCTGCCACACAGAGCTGCCCAGAACCCGCGTCCACTCCCACCCACACAGGACGCTCCCCTGTCCAGATCCTGTATGGTCACCCTCTCCGCTCTTGCGTTCCTGCACACACCAAGGCCTTTGCGAAGGACTGGCAGACCAGAGCCGAGAGCTGCGACCGCCGCGCCGCTACACGTGCCCAGGACGCCAAGGCTCGGTATGACTACCGTGCCCGCCCTCTTCAGCCGCTGGAGATTGGTGCCCTTGTCCGCATCCAGGACCCGACGACGACACTTTGGGACAAGGTGGGCATAGTGATGGGCGTCGGCCGGTCGCCGGACTACAAGGTCAGGATGCCGAGCGGCCGTGTCTGGTGGAGGAACCGCCGCTTCCTCCGGCCAGTCCCACCCCCTGCTGCTGGCCCCCTGACCGAGGACGAGTCCCCTACACCTCACGAGGATCCGCCCCACAGTGCACCTCGACGCTCGGAGCGACTTAGGACTAAGAAGTCCGCTCAAGACAAAGACTATGAGCGTGAGGGGGGGAGGGAGATGTAGATTATGTATCTAAGCTACTGTGCCGAGTAGCAACCTTGTATATAAGCTACTGTGCCGAGTAGCATCTATGTATATAATTATGTGGCAACACTGCACGTTTTATGTGGCAATATTGCCCCGAGGCTGCCATATGGCAAGGCAGTCTCAGTCTGACTGTGTGAGCCGTGCATGGCACACGCTAGTCACCACTTGTATTTCTCCTATCCGAATAAACGGACTTCAGTGTTACCCGGTGTTTCCCTACCCATCACTGCATTCTTCAGGGAACACTTGTAACCTTCAGTAGCCTTTGAGAAGATCCAGCTTGGTGACAAATGATGCTTGACCCACACTATCGATGATGTTGTCGATGCGCGGCAATGGATATGCGTCAGCACGTGTCACCAGGTTGACCTTCCTGTAGTCAGTACACATGCGGACACTTCCGTCGCGTTTAGGCACCAGCACACAGGGTGACGCCCCTGCACTACTGTTCCTCTCCACTCGGTCATGTTCCAGCAGATACTCCACCTCCTGCTTCAGCTTCTTCTTATCAGGGCTCATTCGTTAGGGTGCTTGCTTGATGGGAGATGTGCCAGGCAGCAGCACCATGTCGTGCTCCAGCAGAGAACACAGGCGTTGCAAATCATCGAACAGTGGCTTGAACTCCTGTAGCAGCTGCACCACATCCTGAGACTGTTGTTGTTAAAGATGGAATAATTTAGAGATAGGGTCACACAATATACTTTAATTACAGATTTTTATGGGGACATCCACTTGGAAATTAGTGTCTGGGACTACCTCCTCTCCTCCTGTAAACGAAAAAATCGCTTCACTCCTACCAAAATACGGTTTCAACCTGATGATATGAGTCAGTCTCTCTGATTTTCTCTTGCCTGGAGTCACTATGACATAGTTGAGGTCATTTACATTCTTAACTACAGTGAATGGACCCTCATAGTTAACTTGAAGTAGATTTCTATACAGGGGTATGAATGCTAAAACCCTATCTCCAGGCTTAAATTCTCTAGCTTGACAATGCTCATCATATCGCTTTTTCATTTTCCCCTGAACTTCTGACAGATTTTCACGAGCAATCTCACCTACTCTCTTCAGATTCTCTTTAAACTTCTCTACATACACTGACAAAGGGACTTTTATCTGATTACTTATCCAACTTTCCTTCAACACAGTCATAGGACCTCTTACAGCCTGACCAAAAATCATTTCAAATGGACTGAATCCTAGGGAATCTTGGGGACTCTCTCTTAAGGCAAACAACATAAGTGGCACTCCTTTATCCCTATCCTTATCAGACTCCATACAGTATTTCCTAAGCATAGATTTAAAAGTCTGGTGGAACCTCTTAGTGGCACCTTGGGTTTGAGGGTGGTACGCAGAAGCTAAGAATTGCTTCATACCCAACTCATTCATCACCTGCTGGAAAAGGAAAGAAGTGAAGTTAGTACCCTGATCCGACTGTACAAAACTAGGAATGCCATATTGAGTGAAAAATTTAGTCAGAACCTTTACCACACTCCTTTGCTTTGATGTTTCGCAATGGTATAGCCTTTGGGTACCTGGTGGTAGTACACATGATTGTTAGTAAATATTGGTGGCCACATCGACGTTTTGGGAGAGGACCTACACAATCAATTATAACCCTGTTAAATGGCTCATCTACCACAGGAATGGGTTTTAGGGGAGAAAGTTTTATGACCTGATTCGGTTTACCAGCCATCTGACATTCATGGCAAGTTCTACAGTATCTGGCAACATCACCTTTCACTCGAGGCCAGTAAAAATGCGACAAAATCTTCTTGTATGTTTTCCTAACTCCTAAGTTTCCTCCTAAAAAGTCATGTGCTAACTTCAAGATTTCTCCACTGTGACATCTGGGAATCACAGCCTGATGCACAACATTCCACTCGTCAGCAGGATCAGATACAGACCTCAACTTCTTCATAAGTAACCCTGAATCCATGTAGTAACAAACAGGCAAGCGAGCGGCTTCTTCCATATCCACAGCCTTCCTACATAGTTCAGCTAATTCGGGGTCACTCTGCTGATCATCTATCAGTTTTTCTCTAGTGACAGGTACTTTCTGAATGGCAATGTTGTCACCAGAAGAGAGACCAGATCCAGATTTTTGGGAATGAATGTTAACTGAATCCTTAGCTTCACTCACATCTCTCCCACCAATGTCACTATCAAATGAATCATCCTGACTGCCAAACAGATTCTAAATACATAAATCATTTCCATCATTGCTAAGTGCACTACTATCAATAATACAAAGCTCAGGGGCAACTGAAGGAGCGGTCTGTACCTTATTCCGAAGAGTCTGGCTCCTTGTGACTGCACATTAAGGAAATAAATCTGGGTATTTTTCAATTAAACCAGTATTATTCTCTACTGTAGGAGTCGAAGATACCACAGGATCTGGCACCACGCTGGCTCCTGCAATATCATTACCCAGCAAAAAAGTAACCCCTGTCACAGGAAGAGAATCCTTAACACCAATAGTCACCCAACAAGTCACAATTTGAGTTCTCAAATACACCCTGCACAAAGGTAGAGTGATCACTCCACCGACACCCTTAAGCACGAAATGCCCTCCAGTATAGGAATCTTCCACGCAGGGAACATTTCCTTTCAACAGAGCACTGTGAGAAGCACCTGTGTCACGCAAAATCTTCGCAGGGTACTGATCACCTGATTCTTCAACTGCAACTGAACCATCAAACATGAAAGGTTCAAGAGAATCCTCCTTTGGGCGATTACTAACTAAAGTTTTGTCAAACTTCTCCAGAGGTCCGAATGAGAGCACTGGCTCTTCCTTCTTTGCTTTCAGTTTAGGGCAATTTGCAATCACATGGTTTCTTACAGTAAAAACAGACAAATGCTTTAGTTTTGGCATAGGTCTTGGAAAGCTCATCTGAGTTTCCACGAAAATTTACTCTACTAGAAGAAGCAGCACTACTATCCCGCCTACCACCCTTTTCCTTGGTTACAAAACCCTTTCTACCTGAATGATTTTGAGATTTAACAGGATGCATTTTGTGAGTAAGGGCATAGCTATCAGCTAATGCAGCCGCTTTATGAACATTACTAATATCTCTCTCTCCTAAGTACAATTGTATATCTCTCGGAGTGACTCTTTTGAACTGTTCTAAAATCACAAACTGAACAAGTTCCTCAAAAGTTTCTACCTTGCTAGACTTTATCCGCCTTCCACACATTTTACTCAATAAATTAACAAATTCTATATATGACTGTGCATCAGTCTTTCTCATAGTCCTAAATTTCACTCTATATGTTTCAGGAATGAGTTTATACACCTTAAGAATTTCTTCTTTCACTAACTCATAACTACAACAAACTTCGCTTGACAAAGACAGAAATGCTGAACGAACTGACCGAGTGAGCACACTTTGAATCATAACAATCCACAACTCTTCCAGCCACTGAAAAGACTTTGCAATTTTCTCAGACTGCATGAAAAACTCTTCTGGATCCTCCTCGTCAAAGGCAGGCATACGTCTCAAATGTTTTGTCACACCAAACAATTTTGTCTCAGATTCTAAAGATAATGCCTGTAAGTCTCGTCTTCTACTGCCAACCTGTGCTAACGCTAATTCATGCTGCCTTTCACGCTCTATTTCACTTTTTTCTCTTTTCTTCAAAGCCAACTCTTGTTCCAATTCTAGCTTTCTTATCGCTACAGTTTTCCTGTGATCAAATGCACGTAAAGTCAGTGCCCCCTCGGTAGCACCTCCTCATTCACAAGTTCAGTTAGGACTGCATTTTGAATCACAGACTTCCTTTGACTAAGTTGATACTCAATTTCATATGTATCAGCATTTCTCATCCAATCACCCTTTCGTAGTGCACAGTGCGTCCCTCCATGTGGAAATAATCCGTCGAGTCCGACTCGAAAGGGCGGGTGGGTGAGTTGTCGTGTTGCCATAAGGGTTTGTAGCTCTGGCAGAGCAACAGCGGGCGATACGCGGAGCATGCTGAAACCATGTTCTTCATGTCCCTGCCAATCTCCGGTCAGTACACTGTCTGCCTGGCCCGACGTTGAGTAAGGATGATCCTCTGGTGACTGTCATGTAGCCTCTCTAGCGTTTATCTTCGTAGAGACCTGGGTATGACTTGTCGGGGCCCGTACACCACAAATCTGCCGTCCACGGCCAGCACATGTCTGACGCAACAGTATGGCCTCAGCACACTGTTTAGGTTGTGGCGATGCTCTAGAAAGCCTGTAAGGATAGTGTCTTATAGGGCTACATACTCTGGGTCCCGGGCAGCTGCTGCGTGCACCTTCGCGAGGGTCTGGTCCTGCAGTGGCGCCAGTCATGTGCCCTCGTCCGAAATGGCGTGGAGAGCCGATATAATACATGCCTGCAGCAGATCGTCCTCTTGCACTTCGGCTGCTTCGTCGTCGGCCTCCTGCTCCGGTGTTGGAAAACATGAGAGTGTGTTGGGAAAGTCGTGGCACTTACCCTTTTGCCAACTCACTGTGAAGGTATACGCAGTAAGCTTCTCACGCATCCTCTGGAGCCTCGGGTTTTCTATTTCGCTGAGTAGCTTGCTGTTGAGTATTGGCACCAAGGGGGGATGATCCTCTAAGAAGTCGAAATGTTGGAGGCCTTTGAGGAAGCTTCCGCACTTCCGCACAGCCCGCAGGACGGCTGCCAGCTCCACCTCTATCACAGCATATCTCGGCTCAGCATCTGTAAGAAATCGTGACCCACATTGTACCAACCTCCAATACTCACCATGTCGCTGCAGCAGCACAAATCAGAGTCCTCTCGTCTGGGCATCATCCGTCCGTCTGCAACAGTGTGGGGAGCATCGCGTCGAAGTGCGCGAGGATGGGTGGCTCCACTAAAATCCTCTTTACAGCTTGGAAAGTGACGTCGTGTTGCGTTGTCCAGCTCCACTCATAGAGGGGCCTCAGTAGGTCGCGCAAGGGCTGGGCAGCAGACACAACGGCAAGTGAGAAACTCCCTAACTGGTTGGCGAGGCCTAGGAAGGATCGTAGATCGGTTATGGTCTGCAGCCGTGGGAAATCTACTATGTCATTCACTTTCCTGGCATCCACTGTGTAACCAAACCGCGAGATGGTGACACTGCAGTAGTTCACACTCATTTCGGCGAAGTGGAATTTGTCTCGGTTCAGGGTGATGCCATATTTGTTGCAACCCTCCACGATGGTGATGACTTGTGCGATCGCCTATTACCTGATCACCACAGCGGTTGTATTCATCACCTGGTAAAACCAAACCCATAGGAGCACTCTTAAACCTGTACTGGCCCCATGGGATGATGAAGCACGTCATGACGTGATCTTCCTCTGCTATCTGTATCTGGTGATACCCCATCTTCTCATCCGGCGTGGTGAACCACCTACAATAGAAACAGCATCCATGGAAGCATGGCATCGTGCGGCGAACGTACAGGATACGAGAGCCTGCGAATGTAGCGGTTAAACTTAGTAAAATCCACACATTGCCTCACCCCTGGCGGCCTCTTGGCTACGGGGACCATGGGGTGTCACCATTAAATAGGGTAATCTACCTGTGCGATGATGTCCTGTGCGAGCAGTTCATCGAGCTGGGCTTTAATATCGTCCCTCCAGTTAAAGGGTATGCTGCGTGGCGCTGTGACTGCGAATGGGTGGGCGTCCTCCGTTAGCTGGATCCGCTTCAGCCTCCAATGTATCTCTCGTAGCGTTTGCGAATTACCAAACACCCGAGGGTGCTCGGCCCGTTGAGCGGCAGTCGGCTCGTGGTTGTGTGGCCTTTTCGGTGGCAACACAGGAGGAACAGAAAGCGGGTCCTGGTCCTGTGAAGGCGGTTGTGCTGGCGGCGGACGTCGTGGCTTCTCCCTCTCAACTGGTCGTATCTGTGCAGGAAAATTATCGGCCTAAATACCTAGTGCTATGGAGTCAAACCAGCTAAGTAATGCTCCGTCTACCTCCTTGACAACAGATACCAGAGTGGTTGCTCTCCTGTCTCCCAACTCCAGGCTTGACATAAACGTTCCAAGGTAGATTAGCAGTTGTTGTCCCGGTCCACTGAGTTCTGGTCCATGGGCCATCTTGAGTGACGTTAGTGGGATTTTGAGAGACCTGGTGATATTCAGGCCCAAGACAGTTGTTTCTTCGCCAGAATCAGGCGTCCACAGGATTTTCCCACGGCCGATTGGATGCGTGGTGGAAATCTTGAGACGAGGTGCGGGGCGTGATGAAGCGCTGTTGACATACACGTCCGAGATGATTCGATGAATTTCCTGATTTTCAGGCTTTGAAGCTGAAGCTGGCTTCAACTGCTTCTGTTGGGACACTAGTATACGAGGACGTGATCTTCAAACATTAGAAAAATGTCCCATCTTACCACAATTGTTGCAGGTCCTGTTGAGGGCCCTGTGCGTTTGTGTTTCCATGTGTCGATTTCTCTCACATCTATGGCACAGCTCCGCACGAGGGGACCTTGAACGAGGTGGTTGGGCAGTCCGCTTGTACTGGGAAACTCTCGCCACACTCTTTCTCGCCGATCCGCGTATCGTTGCATTATTCCGGCTAGCATTTTCAGAAGCTCGACACATATCTATTGCCTTCTTTAAGTCTTGATCTTTCTTTGCTAACATCTTCTTTAAGGCCTTATCATCACTCGTGCCCACTACAATCCTATCTCGTTGGCGATTTTCCATACATGTCTTGGAAAAATATAAAAAATGATGCTATCTCCTTAATACTGCATAGAAAATCCTCAAACCTCTCGCCTTGTTCTTGTGTCCTCATGTGAAATTCTGTGATCCACGACTATGTTACATTGGTTCCGTAAATGTGCCTCCATAGCGTTGAGAAGATCCGTGAGGCTGGCCTCCCCAGTAAGAGCCAAACTATTCCTCAAGGACCTTGTCCAATCGTCGTCCAGCAGGGTCATCAACACATTTCGCTACCCCGCGGAAGGCAGGGAAGAAATTCCCGCCAAATCAATGTAACCCTCGACTTTGTGGCGCCGTGCGTCGAACTCCTTAAGAGACGCTGAGGACGAAAGGTGTAGTGCTGGCGTTCACTGCGGGGAAGTTGCGTGTGAGGTGTCACTCCACTAGCCTCACGAACAACACCTTGTGCGCTGGCACCACTATCACCACTAACACCGTGTTGAGCTTCAACAAACTTCTCCAATACAGCCGTGAGTCGTTCTTCTCATGTCTGGGACATCTGCAGTTGTTCTGCCATAAACGTAGACAGACAATGTAGTTTATCCTCCTTCTTGACGACGTAGGTCAATCAATAAACACAGGCAGGCACCACATGTTCAATCCTCGATGATTGGTCTTATCCTCATATAGCAGGTGAAGATAAATACAACATCCATATGCAGTTATATTATTGCCAATCAATATACAGTGCAGGGTATAAACAAGGTGTACACAGGGAGAGCAAGTAGGCGAGTATGTAAGGGAGCACGTAGACCAAGCTAATGCCCAAGGAAGGTAGAGTAAGGAAGCTCGACTCCCCATACAGGTGCGTTCCGCCAAAAAATAGCATCAAATCACTAATTGGGCACTTAATAGTTGGGTCGGTCACCGATAGATAACGTGTTTTGTTATATGACGTCATCTGGCTGGACATTCAAGATTCTTTCAGTGTGACAAAACCAAAGTATCATGAAATGACTCCACGTGGTTGTCATGGTTGTGTTGTTTGTAGGAAGGACAAGAAAATCCACATACATTTAAAATTCCATCGCTTTCCTAAGGATAAAGACCGGTAAGAATATGATTATGTCATGAAGATTAAGGAGTTAGTGGCATTGTGAACGGAAATAGTCGCAGGAAAAAATCACAGAAAAAATGTGACAATTCCGGCTTGGAAAAAAAAAGGTTACAGGAAAAAAGTCAAATTTTATTTAAATATAATTAACAAATAAAGTAATACAACAAAAGATTTTAAGTCACTTATTAACTGACATAACATTACATATACACACTGACAATACAATAAATATTTGATGAATGGTGGCATTACACCTATGTTAGGTACGGTCACGTTCAAGATTCTTCGAACACTGCTGGAGACAGCTAGCAACTCAAGGCCGTTTGTTTACTATACTACGTAGTAAAAATTATGAATGAATGTAAAAGTGATCGGTGATTGGTTACTTAGTTCCCCGTTGCTTAATTAATGGTTGGGCTTTGTTGTTTCGCATCATATTATGCCTTTCTGCTAGTATATACTGTTAATTTGATTTTTAAATGCATAGAGCAGTGAGCCAACCTATATGAATATATATTTAGATGTATAAACATAAGTACAAATCCGTAAGTATGTTAAAGAACCTCATGCATCGGGCACAGCTGTGTGCAGGCTGTTTATGAGGTTGCCTGTTTAATGTTTATCATTAATTTATACTAATATTGTCTTCAAACGTTTAATCCCTTTTGGGTAATTAATCCAGTTGTACTAAACCGATGCTAAACAAAACTTCTTTCTAAAGACGCTGATTTCTTGCAACACAAACTGCTGTTTTACTTCCCGGTGTGTGCGTGTGCGCATGTGGAGTGTGTGTGTGTGCGCATGTGGAGTGTGTGCGTGTGTGTGCGTTTGTGTGTGTGTCAGTCTGTGTCTGTATTTAATAATGACGTTGTTCAATTGAAGGTGATGGTAATTAATCTTACGAACCATCTGTCTGATGGTGTGAATTAGTACTGTAGCATATGCCTAATACTTTTACAAGAAATTATCTAGCAACATCATTGTCATTCCAAGACTATGCATATTGTAAGCAGCCCCCCCCCCCCCTAAATCCGTGTTTCTGACTTGTGTCGATTACGTCACGTTTAGTCTGGTGTCTTTAAAAAAAATAGTAATTTTTTTCCAAAAATGTGTATGATGTAGGCTATTATAAATTTGTATCTTATTGATTTACTTATTCGTTTATTTTTTATAAATGCATAATAAATATAAATATAACGCTGACGTTATTGGCGGGAAAGTGGGGGAGACAGGTGTTGTCAGTGCTGACTACCCTTCCACTCCCTAAATTGTAGAAGGACCCTGCCAACATGGAATATCACACGCAGAAAATCACTGAACGTGGAAGAATAATCGGCATGAATGAGGCTGGGTTTTCACCCACTGAAATTGCACGAGAATTGGTTTTTTCTCGGTCAATTGTATATTATTGGATTAAGCGATGGGAAGTTTAAAGGACCACCACAGGACGGGAATGCCGCGCAGAACAACACTTGCACAAGTTGAAGCCATCCGGAATTTCGCTGAGGCCAAGCCCTCCAAGACTTCATTTTCAATAAGAGAGGATCAACAATTAAATATTTCCCCTTTAACAATCAGTCGAAGACTTCACGAAGGAGGCATTCACCATAGAACTCCCGCCACCAAGGAGAAGTTAAATGAGCGACATCGCGAGGGCAGGTTGCAGTTTGCTCGACGGTATGCTGAAGAAGGCTTAGATTTTTGGGGAAGAGTAATATTCACTGACGAAAAAACTTTCTCATCTACCTATCACGGAAGGTTGCATTGCTGGAGGAGGAACAACACCCGATATGCTAGACAGCATATTTATGAGGAAGCAAGGAGTGGGCATGTGACTTGCAATGTTTGTGGATGGATATATTTACACGGATTTGGAGAGCTGACTGACATAGAAGGAAGATTCACAGCTGAACAGTATTTAGAAATATTCGAAGAAGTTATGCTTCCCTCGGTGCGTGCAGATGCTTTCCTGTTTCCCGAAAACATAATTTTCATGCACGATAGGTGTCCTATCCATACCGCGCGGATTGGCGTGGTTTGCAGAACGTTTGGGGCAATATTGTGAACGTGTGGGAGCCAGCTGAAGAGAGAACCAGGGTGCAGCTACAGGAGCATACACACCGCGAGTGAGAGGTCCTGAGGCGGACACCGCAACTGATACACAATCACGTCGCCTCCGTTCCCAACAGGCTGCAGCAAGTAATCGAGAATGAAGGTGGCTGGACTAAATAATAATGTGTCAGAAATAATATTCCCATGTGATCAAAGTCACATACTGAATGCATCTGAATATCTGTCAAATTGTATAAAAAATGTAAAGTAAACAATCTCCTAATATCCCCACTTGTGCAGTATGTATTCAGGATGATTTAAGTCAAACAAATCCTAGCATTATACTTATAATTATTATGAAAGAGTACAGTATCATATATGATAAATATATTGCATGTGAAATAATTACTATATCTACCACGTTAGTTTTTAGTTTAAAAAATTTATTGGTAAAGCTTGTAGTACAGTTTGCCTATTCTGAGTAATTCAGTCAGGTTTTGACACTGAGAGTGGTTTCACTTCTCACTGCCACGCAGGACAGAGGTTCATACACAAAGAAATACATCATATTCAATAACAGCTATATATATATATATATATATATATATATATATATATATATATATATATATATATATATATATATATATATATATATATATATATATATATATATATATATATATATATATATATACACACACGAAGCGAATACATTAACCTTTTATTTGGCAAGATTGTCTTACCCAGTTATTTTCACCTGTGGCATCTGAGGTACAGTAAGTATTCAGTAGTTATTATGAATGAGGCAGCTCGTATGTATCTATTGTATACCCATTTTAACAGCGACTTTCTTTCCAGGTACGTGTGTTGTCGTTGGTTCCGGTGTGAGGAGCTGCAGTAAGTAAAGCTCTGGTGTTTGGTAAAGGTGGTGTATAATGTTTTGGGTCAGGAGTAGTGTTAGGTCAGACGCAGTGTAAGTCTGGCGGTGTTTTGGGGTAGGAAGAGCACTTAAGGTAGATGTATATAGAGGATACGTATAGGTTGACGAGCAGCTTAGAGTAGGGTTGCCATACGTCCGTATTTTCCCGGACATGTCCTCCATTTCGGTCTCGAAATCTTCATCCGGAAGTTATTTTTAAAATTCTTCAAAAGTCCGGAATTTCAGCTTCCATCATTTTCTCCACGGAAAGAAACATGAAACTGTAATGACGAGAGAGAGAGAGAGACTGTGAGAGAGGGGAGGAGGAAACAGTAGAGATCTCGTTCAATTTTCGTCAGCTGATAAGTCACGTGTACCGTACGCCTGTATGGTGTTGTCAACTTAGCTGCTAGCAGTTTTTGGGCTAGCCTGTATTGCCATGTACTGCTTTTCCTTGTTCTTCAGCCACGCGCAATACTATATTTTTTTTTGTATTTAGTGCTATTACAGCCATAAATGATATGTTGAAAGTATGCCATTTTTTTATGGCTTTTTTACACTGTAGCATTTGTTTTTCTTGTCCTGCATTTAAGGCATTTTAGCAATTTTCAACCATAATCTAGCCACTTTCGCTTTATTATTTACGTGTGTCGACGACTATGACGGTGACCGGTGGTTGGCCAGTCTTTAACCTGCAGTGACAGTGTTTGATCTTAGTCTTTGTTGTGGGTTTGTCGCTTGTTGCCACAGCTAGTGCTTACGATTTGTTGTACTTTTCCAGAGCATAAAACGGTCACGGCTGCATCAAAGTTACATAGCGCCAGAGTGTTTTAAGCGGGGGCACGTTATGTCTTCGGGAAGGTCCTCTTTTTTTAATGTTCAGATATGGCAACCCTAATATATAGGTCAGATTCATGTGGGTAATGTCACTGCTCACTGCCATGAATGTAAAAGTGATCGGTTACTTAGTTCCCCGTTGCTTAATTAATGGTTGAGCTTTGTTTACTTGTATTATATTATACTTCTCTGCTAGTATATACTATTAATTTGATTTTAAAATTGATAGAGCAATGAGTCAATCTATATGAAATCATATTTAGATAAATAAACATAAGTAAAAACCGGTAAGTATGTTAAAGAACATCATGCATCGGGCACAGCTGTGTGCAGGCTGTTTATGAGCTTGCCTGTTTATCATTAATTTATACGAATATTAACTTCAAACGTTTAATCCATTTCGATTAATTAATCTAGTCGTAAGTAACCGATGCTAAACAGATTTCTTTCTGAAGACGCTGATTTCATGCAACGCAACTGCTATTTTAATTCGCTGTGGGATTAAACAGAATCATCGGTTCGCTGCTACCTCAAGTAAGTGTGAGTGTGTGTGCGTGTGTGCCTTTGCCTGTGTGTGTGTCCATGCTTGTCTGTGAAAACAGTTGTATAAATGAAACAGTATTATTTAGTTTATTTAATGAAATAATTTATATTACATTCCCTGTGAGGCACTGGAAAGATAAATTTATATATAATGTTTTATTTTTATCTATTTATTTATGTTTAAATTATATTTCATTAAATGGATACTACACAGTTTTTACGAAATGAAAGACTTTCCAATGAGATCCTCCGATGAACCAGTTTCAAAACAAGGTTTTTTGCGAACAAACAGGCAATAATCGAAAGAAATGTCATTTGAAATATATAAGCTAAGTCTACTCGAGGACAATCGTAATGGATACAATGCAATACAATACATATGCTCCCGCCTTAGCTACACCTACAGTACGAGATATCATTAATTAATGTAATAATTTTTTTTATAATTAATAAAAACAGCAAGGGACTCCGTTGAAATCGACTTTCTTCACGAGCGCGTGTGTATGCGTCTATGCAAGTGTGTGTGAGTGTTAGAGCATTATTGTAAATTATGAAATAATTGTGGGGTAACGTTAACATAGTTTGGTATTTTGGCAAAGATTTCTTCCCATTTGCTATAATAACTGAAAAGAGAAAAATATATACAAATACAACCATTACGGTTGTTACCGCCACAGTAGGATAAACTAGAAGAGAGGGAGTAAAAGAGGGATAGAGAGAGAGAAAGGGAGACACAGGACAGAGCCAGAGTATTGACAACGAACTTTGCTTAGGTGTTAAATGTGAAACAGATGGCCTCGCCTCAGGCTGACTCCCTCCTTGTGGGGTTCAGAAGATAGTCTCTAGCCGTCCAGTGAGCTAACAAGTCAGGGAGCTAATAAGTCCTACATTAAACCCGAAACACGTAAGTTTGTATATAGTTTATCACCCCACTCTACTCAAATAAAGAACAATGGAGTCCTACGGGCAAGGGTCTCATTATCCCACAGTCGCTCATTGGGCGGTTACAACAGTAAAGGTTATCCAAGAATACATAAATATATTGTGAAAGGCATGACATGAACCTATTAAATATGAGATTATGAGATTGAAATATGAAAGATTAATTTCCTCGTCACAGGTGCCTTCAAGAGCCGGATCGGACAGCTGTGATCGGACCATTACATATTGTAGGAATTGTGTCGTCATACAGTTGTTTCTTTGTCTCCGTCTCCCTCTCTGATTTTTTCCGTGGTTGACCTTTGTAATTACTACATTGAATCGGGGGTGCTTGAGGACATTCTTGCTGTTTATCCCAAATTTGCTAGCCCACACTGATTTGTCTTCAATTAGAATATGACGTCCAATGTATGTGATCCACTGACCTATATATACTGCAAATGAATATGATGTATTTCTTTCTATCTTTGTGTACGAACATCTGTCCTGCATGGCAGTGAACAGTGACATTACCCACATGAATCTGACATATATATATATATATATATATATATATATATATATATATATATATATATATATATATATATATATATATATATATATAGCTGTTAATGAATATGTTGTATTTCTTTGTGTATGAACCTCTGTCGTGCGTGGCAGTCAGAAGTGAGACCACCCTCAGTGTCAAAACCTGAGTGAATTACTCAGAATAAGCAAACTGTACTACAAGCTTTGCCAATAAATTTGTTAAACTAAAAACTAACGTGGTAGATATAGTAATTATTTCACATGCAATATATTTATCATATATTATACTGTACTTTTTCATAATAATTATAAGTATAATGCTAGGATTTGTTTGACTTAAATCATCCTGAATACATACTGCACAAGTGGGGATATTAGAAGAAGATTGTTTTCTTTACATTTATTATACAATTTGACAGATATTCAGATGCATTCAGTATGTGACTTTGATTACATAGGAAAATTATTTCTGACACATTAATATTTAGTCCAGCCACCTTCATTCTCGATTACTTGCTGCAGCCTGTTGGGAACGGAGGCGACGTGATTGTGTATCAGTTGCGGTGTCCGCCTCAGGACCTCCCACTCACGGTGTGTATGCTCCTGCAGCTGCACCCTGGTTCTCTCTTCAGCTGGCTCCCACACGTTCACAATATTGCCCCAAACATTCTCTATAGGGTTCATGTCACAACCTTTACTTGGCCAGTCTAAAACTTGCACATTTCTTTGTTCCGCAAACCACCGCGTTGCAATCCGTGCGGTATGGATAGGACACCTATCGTGCATGAAAATGATGTTTTCGGGAAACGGGAAAGCATATGCACGCACCGAGAGAAGCATAACTTCTTCGAGTATTTCTAAATACTGTTCAGCTGTGAATCTTCCTTTTATGTCAGTCAGCTCTCCAACTCCGTGCAAATA
>NW_024738300.1:6928097-6943873 GCF_018991925.1 Homarus americanus | reverse complement strand
CTATATATATATATATATATACTTCCATTTTTAGTCCATATAACACGCGGACTTTGAACATATAATCAACGACCTCACCAGCAAGGAATCGAACCCTCGACCTACTGGATGTGACTAGGGAACGCTTACCGGCTAGGCCACAAGGACACTAAAAGCAGTTCTAGACTCTGTTATATTTCACACAAAGCCTGTTCATCGAGCTGATGGCGCCGTGAACCTCAATGGGAAACTGCCCCTGCCTCTTATGTGGTGTCAGTAGCATTTTACCGAATCCAGCTGGTATGAAACGCGAGGTACATATATATATAGATATATATATATATATAGTAGGGTTATATACGTATTTTCCCGGACATGTCCTCCATTTAGGTCTCGAAATCTTCATCCGGAAGGAATTTTTAAAATTCTTCAAAAGTCCGGAATTTCAGCTTCCATCATTTTCTCCACGGAAAGAAACATGAAACTGTAATGACGAGAGAGAGAGAGAGAGACTGTGAGAGAGGGGAGGTGGAAACAGTAGAGATCTTGTTCAGTTTTCGTCAGCTGATAAGTCACGTGTACGCCTGTACGGTGTTGTCAACTTAGCTGCTAGCAGTTTTTGGGGTAACCTGTAGTGCCATGTACTGCTTTTCCTTGTTCTTCAGCCACGCGCATTATTATAATTTTTTTTTTTGTATTTAGTGCTATTACAGCCATAAATGAAATGTTGAAAGTATACCATTTTTTTCTTATGGCTTTTTTTACACTGTAGCATTTGTTTTTCTTGGCCTGCATTTAAGGCATTTTAGCAATTTTCAACCATAATCTAGCCACTTTCGCTATATTATTTACGTGTGTCGACGACTATGACGGTGACCGGTGGTTGGCCAGTCTTTAACCTGCAGTGACAGTGTTTGATCTTAGTCTTTGTTGTGGGTTTGTCGCTTGGTGCCACAGCTAGTGCTTACGATTTGTTGTACTTTTCCAGAGCATAAAACGGTCACGGCTGCATCAAGGTTACATAGCGCCAAAGTGTGTGCCAGCGGGGGGGGGGGGGCACGTTATGTCTTCGGGAAGGTCCTCTTTTTTTAATGTTCAGATATGGCAACCCTAATATATAGGTCAGATTCATGTGGGTAATGTCACTGCTCACTGCCATGAATGTAAAAGTGATCGGTTACTTAGTTCCCCGTTGCTTAATTAATGGTTGAGCTTTGTTTACTTGTATTATATTATACTTCTCTGCTAGTATATACTATTAATTTGATTTTAAAATTGATAGAGCAATGAGTCAATCTATATGAAATCATATTTAGATAAATAAACATAAGTAAAAACCGGTAAGTATGTTAAAGAACATCATGCATCGGGCACAGCTGTGTGCAGGCTGTTTATGAGCTTGCCTGTTTATCATTAATTTATACGAATATTAACTTCAAACGTTTAATCCATTTCGATTAATTAATCTAGTCGTAAGTAACCGATGCTAAACAGATTTCTTTCTGAAGACGCTGATTTCATGCAACGCAACTGCTATTTTAATTCGCTGTGGGATTAAACAGAATCATCGGTTCGCTGCTACCTCAAGTAAGTGTGAGTGTGTGTGCGTGTGTGCCTTTGCCTGTGTGTGTGTCCATGCTTGTCTGTGAAAACAGTTGTATAAATGAAACAGTATTATTTAGTTTATTTAATGAAATAATTTATATTACATTCCCTGTGAGGCACTGGAAAGATAAATTTATATATAATGTTTTATTTTTATCTATTTATTTATGTTTAAATTATATTTCATTAAATGGATACTACACAGTTTTTACGAAATGAAAGACTTTCCAATGAGATCCTCCGATGAACCAGTTTCAAAACAAGGTTTTTTGCGAACAAACAGGCAATAATCGAAAGAAATGTCATTTGAAATATATAAGCTAAGTCTACTCGAGGACAATCGTAATGGATACAATGCAATACAATACATATGCTCCCGCCTTAGCTACACCTACAGTACGAGATATCATTAATTAATGTAATAATTTTTTTTATAATTAATAAAAACAGCAAGGGACTCCGTTGAAATCGACTTTCTTCACGAGCGCGTGTGTATGCGTCTATGCAAGTGTGTGTGAGTGTTAGAGCATTATTGTAAATTATGAAATAATTGTGGGGTAACGTTAACATAGTTTGGTATTTTGGCAAAGATTTCTTCCCATTTGCTATAATAACTGAAAAGAGAAAAATATATACAAATACAACCATTACGGTTGTTACCGCCACAGTAGGATAAACTAGAAGAGAGGGAGTAAAAGAGGGATAGAGAGAGAGAAAGGGAGACACAGGACAGAGCCAGAGTATTGACAACGAACTTTGCTTAGGTGTTAAATGTGAAACAGATGGCCTCGCCTCAGGCTGACTCCCTCCTTGTGGGGTTCAGAAGATAGTCTCTAGCCGTCCAGTGAGCTAACAAGTCAGGGAGCTAATAAGTCCTACATTAAACCCGAAACACGTAAGTTTGTATATAGTTTATCACCCCACTCTACTCAAATAAAGAACAATGGAGTCCTACGGGCAAGGGTCTCATTATCCCACAGTCGCTCATTGGGCGGTTACAACAGTAAAGGTTATCCAAGAATACATAAATATATTGTGAAAGGCATGACATGAACCTATTAAATATGAGATTATGAGATTGAAATATGAAAGATTAATTTCCTCGTCACAGGTGCCTTCAAGAGCCGGATCGGACAGCTGTGATCGGACCATTACATATTGTAGGAATTGTGTCGTCATACAGTTGTTTCTTTGTCTCCGTCTCCCTCTCTGATTTTTTCCGTGGTTGACCTTTGTAATTACTACATTGAATCGGGGGTGCTTGAGGACATTCTTGCTGTTTATCCCAAATTTGCTAGCCCACACTGATTTGTCTTCAATTAGAATATGACGTCCAATGTATGTGATCCACTGACCTATATATACTGCAAATGAATATGATGTATTTCTTTCTATCTTTGTGTACGAACATCTGTCCTGCATGGCAGTGAACAGTGACATTACCCACATGAATCTGACATATATATATATATATATATATATATATATATATATATATATATATATATATATATATATATATATATATATATATATAGCTGTTAATGAATATGTTGTATTTCTTTGTGTATGAACCTCTGTCGTGCGTGGCAGTCAGAAGTGAGACCACCCTCAGTGTCAAAACCTGAGTGAATTACTCAGAATAAGCAAACTGTACTACAAGCTTTGCCAATAAATTTGTTAAACTAAAAACTAACGTGGTAGATATAGTAATTATTTCACATGCAATATATTTATCATATATTATACTGTACTTTTTCATAATAATTATAAGTATAATGCTAGGATTTGTTTGACTTAAATCATCCTGAATACATACTGCACAAGTGGGGATATTAGAAGAAGATTGTTTTCTTTACATTTATTATACAATTTGACAGATATTCAGATGCATTCAGTATGTGACTTTGATTACATAGGAAAATTATTTCTGACACATTAATATTTAGTCCAGCCACCTTCATTCTCGATTACTTGCTGCAGCCTGTTGGGAACGGAGGCGACGTGATTGTGTATCAGTTGCGGTGTCCGCCTCAGGACCTCCCACTCACGGTGTGTATGCTCCTGCAGCTGCACCCTGGTTCTCTCTTCAGCTGGCTCCCACACGTTCACAATATTGCCCCAAACATTCTCTATAGGGTTCATGTCACAACCTTTACTTGGCCAGTCTAAAACTTGCACATTTCTTTGTTCCGCAAACCACCGCGTTGCAATCCGTGCGGTATGGATAGGACACCTATCGTGCATGAAAATGATGTTTTCGGGAAACGGGAAAGCATATGCACGCACCGAGAGAAGCATAACTTCTTCGAGTATTTCTAAATACTGTTCAGCTGTGAATCTTCCTTTTATGTCAGTCAGCTCTCCAACTCCGTGCAAATATATCCATCCCCAAACATTGCAAGTCACATGGCCACTCGCTGCTTCCCCATAAATATGCTGTCTAGCATATCGGGTGTTGTTTCTCCTCCAGCAATGCAACCTTCCGTGAGAGGTGGATGAGAAAGTTTTTTCGTCAGTGAATATTACTCTTCCCCAAAAATCTAAGCCTTCTTCAGCATACCGTCGAGCAAACTGCAACCTGCCCTCGCGATGTCGCTCATTTAACTTCTCCTTGGTGGCGGGAGTTCTATGGTGAATGCCTCCTTCGTGAAGTCTTCGACTGATTGTTAAAGGGGAAATATTTAATTGTTGATCCTCTCTTATTGAAAATGAAGTCTTGGAGGGCTTGGCCTCAGCGAAATTCCGGATGGCTTCAACTTGTGCAAGTGTTGTTCTGCGCGGCATTCCCGTCCTGTGGTGGTCCTTTAAACTTCCCATCGCTTAATCCAATAATATACAATTGACCGAGAAAAAACCAATTCTCGTGCAATTTCAGTGGGTGAAAACCCAGCCTCATTCATGCCGATTATTCTTCCACGTTCAGTGATTTTCTGCGTGTGATATTCCATGTTGGCAGGGTCCTTCTACAATTTAGGGAGTGGAAGGGTAGTCAGCACTGACAACACCTGTCTCCCCCACTTTCCCGCCAATAACGTCAGCGTTATATTTATATTTATTATGCATTTATAAAAAATAAACGAATAAGTAAATCAATAAGATACAAATTTATAATAGCCTACATCATACACATTTTTGGAAAAAAATTACTATTTTTTTTAAAGACACCAGACTAAACGTGACGTAATCGACACAAGTCAGAAACACGGATTTAGGGGGGGGGGGGGCTGCTTACAATATGCATAGTCTTGGAATGACAATGATGTTGCTAGATAATTTCTTGTAAAAGTATTAGGCATATGCTACAGTACTAATTCACACCATCAGACAGATGGTTCGTAAGATTAATTACCATCACCATCAATTGAACAACGTCATTATTAAATACAGATACAGACTGACACACTGACACACACACACACGCCACATGCGCGCACACACACACACACTCCACATGCACACACGCACACACAGGTAAGTAAAACAGCAGTTTGTGTTGCAAGAAATCAGCGTCTTTAGAAAGAAGTTTTGTTTAGCATCGGTTTAGTACAACTGGATTAATTACCCAAAAAGGGATTAAACGTTTGAAGACAATATTAGTATAAATTAATGATAAACAGGCAACCTCATAAACAGCCTGCACACAGCTGTGCCCGATGCATGAGGATCTATAACATACTTACCGATTTTTACTTATGTTTATTTATCTAAATATAAATTCACATAGGTTGGCTCATTGCTCTATCCATTTTAAAATCAAATTAACAGTATATACTAGCAGAAAGGCATAATATAATGCGAAACAACAAAGCCCAACCATTAATTAAGCAATGGGGAACTAAGTAACCAAACACCGATCACTTTTACATTCATTCATAATATTTACTAGGTAGTATAGTAAACAAACGGCCTTGAGTTGCTAGCTGTCTCCAGTAGTGTTCGAAGAATCTTGAACATGAGTGTACAATGTACATGTTATGGTGAATCAGCCCTTACTGTATTTCTTGTTATTGTTACTTTATATAATAAAGTGCATTATTACATTCTTGTTTACCTTTATACCTCTACAATCCGACAATAGTGATCTTGTAAGAAATGTGTTTAACCATGAAAAAAATACTTGAGAGCGTAATTTCAGTCATTTGGGAATAAAAGACGTTTTACAAATAATAATGAGGTTAGGTTTTTTCGTGGATGAATAAATGAAGTATAAATAAATATAAATTTATTGTTTAGGAAACTGAGCAATCAAGAAGGCAAATGTCTAAGTTCCTTTACTTTAACTTTTACTTTTATTTTAATCTCAAAATTTAAATAATTTCTTTACCTGTGTGTGTGGGGAGGGGGGGGGGGTTCTGGTTGAAATGATTTAGTTATAATACCTTGTAAAACTCATGCCCAATTACGTAACAAGTGACAATATGTTTGTATTATAAACTTTTCTTGTTAGTTTTTACTGTAGGTTTAGTTATTACAACAATACCAATTGAATAGTTGATACCACACTCATGGTTGATATGACAGTACCCAACACAGCATAAGTAATAGGACGTGGAAAATATGCAAGTGGTTTTTAAATACTATATTTAACCTAAATAACACAAAAAACATATATACAAGGGTGAAAAATAATGTAGTCAGCTGTACTAATGCACGTTACAACTAGATGGCCAGTAGATCCCTTGTGCACAGGTTAGTGCCGGAACAGTAGATCACTCCACGACAGAGCAACAGGATAGAACAAGAACCGATGGTGATGAGAACTGAACTGACTGGGTCTGGGTGCCCAGAAGAGACATCACCTGCCCGGCAAGGTTTTCCACCACTCAGGAACCAACTCCTGTCTCTTTGTTTTTCTCATTGGCCTGTTGGTAACGAGTGGTTTGGTGGTTGTGGAGTAAGCCGTGCAGAGAGAGGTGAGGGTGTGGTGTATTTACAGGGAAGTGTGACCCTTTATGTTACAATGTAAATACCAGATTATAAATACGTCAAAGTTAGTATAGTTAACCAACTATAAGGCATCTTTAGTTTTCTATGAATACTGCCTTACTTATGTCGGACAAAACTTGATGGCAACTTAAAGGGAGTTGAGCTTCCTCCCTCTACCTTCCTTGCTAATGCCTAGAAGGGGTGCTCCATTCGCTCTGAGTTAACCTCTCATTCACGCCACGTCGATTAGATATATGGATATGAAATATGGATTAGAAATATGCCCTCTGGTGGTGAGCTCAGACATTCCCACTCATACAACAGGGGGCAACACTCACTCACAACAACTTTACCGACGAAGAAGCGTAATAATCATTCACACTTTCACGCTGCATAAAAAAATTATGAATTAACATTGCCATATTATTCGTACACGATACCGGAGCCCCTCTGAACTGGTGGTCTTTCTGTACAGTAGATAACTTAATCTCTTTGTATTAACCCCTTAATTTTTATATAAATATGAGATAGTACATTAATTTTATATAAACTCCATCACCCCCTGTAACTTTCCACTGGCTATGAGGTACATGTTTCAAAGCACGTGATAAGGTGTGCCCACGGGAAGTCGCGTCACTTGGTGGTGAGCTAAGGATTAAGTTACCGGCTCTCTGGCCACCTACTGCGGGCAGTAATTTGATATCACTCACTAGAAGAAGACGTGATTTAGAGTCATCGTTCAGGTGACCCGTCTTCCTCGAGGGAGGACGTCGGATATATTTTCGTTGTCCCTCGATAAGTCTCTACTCATTCTCATTCAAACTCTCACATCGACAGGACGTACTTAGCAGAACAATTTAAGATAGCCTCTGTCCTCATTTAACACTCATAGCTACAGTGATTATGTTACGGTGATAACCCTTTTTGAAAGTGTACATAGAACTCTTTTTATGATAAACAAACAAAAGGAACATATTGGATTTCACTGCAGAAGATCCAATAAACTTTTAACTATATTTTAGTACGTCTAGAATATATGGTTACGTGCTTCACAAGTGATTGTTACAAGTGGTGACAACCCAGGAAGGGTGTTACATATATGACAGCTTCACAAGTAGCTGAACAGTTACCTCAACAGATACACAGTTGGTAAAGGTAGATATATTATGTCCTCCCCAGTACTGTGTTATACTGTTACATTGTGTCTAAGAAGCAAATCGTTACATCTTCACTTTATCCTGTTTATCCTCCTTTCTCACACTGCATAACCCTCTTCTTCTTCCTTCCTCTGCAACAGTTGGTACCACCTGTGCTTCACCTATGACCACCAGAAGCACCTATACAACACCTTCGTGGATGGGGAGGTCGTCTACGAGCTGAACTACAACGTGGGCCGCCAGATCTATGGTGACCGCGCCCGTATCGGCCAGGGAGGTCCTCTCTACCAGAGCTTCAGTGGTGCTCTGTCTCAGGTGAAGCCTTCTCTACCGTCTGGTACACTCACCGTGTTGTGTATACTGTAAAATTTTTTCTCTGAGTCTTGTGATGCAATCTTAAGATTTGTATCCATTATGATAATTAAGACTGAATGCAAATGTTTGTCCATTAATATGTGGTTGACAATGATTAAACAAGTCTTGAGTAGGAATCTAGGTTGCTGACCTACAACTGATATTAATACGAAAGTCATTACTGAGACCCCCTCAAGTAATTTTCTAACGTACACGTGTGCAGGTGAACGTATGGGACTATGTGGTGGCTGCGGAAACAATTGCTGATATGGCAGCCTGCAGGAGCGACGTTCAGGGTAACTTCATCTCGTGGCAGGCTGGCTGGATACTCTCCAACTTCACGGAGTATGATGTTCCTCTGGAGCATTTCTGCAAGCAGACGAAAGATGCCATCTACTTTGGGTTCCCTTCCCTGTCAAAAGATGAGGCATTTTACATATGTGAGGCTCTTGGCTCCCACCTGCCTCTGCCTACTACCGTGCCTGAGGCATTCTCCTGGACCAACATCTCCAAACGTATCTGGCCGGATTGGTTCGTTATAGGAGGCTGCAACGGCTTCTTCTGGAGCTCCATAAATGACCTACGTGATGAGGGCATTTGGGTCACTCACTTCGACAACGCCCCTGTTACAAACATACCCTGGAAAGATGGGGAGCCGAACGGCCTGTTCTACGAGAACTGCGCCTTCGTGGAAACTGAAGGTATAGCAGACATTGACTGCCTCACCAACAGAAAGTGTGCTGTGTGCGAGTTCTCAGACCTGCAAATTTTTTCCTTTCTGGGCACCTGTGAGCTACAGTTACGCAACATTCACCTTATTGCTTATCAGGAAGATCTTGGAGAGCTTCACTTTAAGGGGTACGGCGAGTATCTCATTCATAAGGTGGGGGAAGAATGGCTGTGGATCAACGTAGTGCACAATAAGACTATGGCCAGACTAGATCCAAGTGCGCCATTTAACATGCCAATGGGGCGTCGTGTGTGGCAGCTTGAGACTACAGTTTGTGACCAGTCACAAGGTGCAAGGACTTTGCTCCTAACGACGTGTCAGTCAGACAGTTACACTTGTGATGATGCAACATGTATCCCACTCGAGAATCGCTGTGATCAAAAATATGACTGTTTAGATAGAAGCGATGAAGTTGACTGTGAACTGGTCAGTATGCCTAAAGACTACAAGATGAATCTGCCGCCACGGCTTGGAAATGACAAAGACGCCGCGAGCTTACCAGTTGCTTTCAAGATCAGCATTGAGTCCGCAACTATCCATACAACACAGATGACTATGCAGCTGTCATATGAGATACAGATGTTTTGGCTCGACAACCGCCTTACATTCCGTAACCTAAAGGTGAACGACAGCCTCAACAAGGTACCTTACACGAGGATGATGAGTATGTGGTGGCCTACTGTCGGATTTGTCAACACGGAAGGGCATCAACATACGACAGTCGACTTAGAGTCAACGTTGAACCTCCTGCGTGAGCGATCACCTGAGCGGAGGGCTAACAATGTGCCGGGTGAAGGTGAGACTTTCTCTGTGGGTCCACACAACACTTTCGTCCTCCCTTACTCTTCTTTCTGCATTAACCATACTTACATCACGTCTGTCATGTTAATATAAACTGCTCTTAAAGGTTACGGAAAAAAAGAGAAAGTAAGAACTAATTTATAGACCTTGTTTACCAATTTAATGTAATAAGAGGTCAATTGAAGAGTGGTTTTCTTGACAAAACACTTGTCCTTCTCCAGTACAGCAAAAATAACTAAGTTTAACACAGCTAGAATATGAGGTTTTTGTTAAAGACAACACATCGGTGACACGTCTCCTTTATTACCCACAGTGGACCTCTTCCTGGGCAAGGATAACTCCATCCGGCTTACCAGGAAGTACAGCACCATCTTCGTCTGTGACTTCAACTTAATGCTGTATCCATTTGATATTCAGCACTGTGACATGCACCTCAGGATGCTCTCAGGCCCCAAGAACTACCTCATGGTCGATGACGCAGTCTCCTCCGCCAATTACTACGGCAGCAAGCTGCTTCTCGAGTACCAGGTTTGTCTCTCTCTTTCATACAACGCCAATAACTGCACCCGGATCCCACTAGTGATGTTAAACAGCTAAGTAGGTTAGTTATGTTGAGGTTAGTTCAGCTTTGGGCAGGTTGTATCAAGGGTAGGTTAAGTTAGGTTAGGTTAGGTTATGAGTAGGCTAGGTTAAGATACTTTAACTCATTAGGTATGATGATTAAACCTCGTCTATACGATATTACCGAAATTAGAGATAATTTGACGTACTCAAATTTGTAATCAAGAGATTAACATTGCTGAGACTGGTGTTGTTGTCTCGTCAGCTGGAGCAGCCCCAGCTGGTGTACGACAACAGTGGGGAGTTTAGCGAAATAAGGGTGAAGATCACACTCCAGCGACGCTCAGGTTACGCCGTTCTTAATATTTACACACCATCCATGATCCTCCTCATTATCAGCTACGTGAGCCTATTCTTCCGCTCAGAGATCTTCGAAGTTCGGATCATGACTACACTGACGTCGCTACTTGTGTTGGCTACACTGTTTACCCAAGTGAGTAAGGGGTACCTGTTGGCTGTGGGTTACTGGTGTCATTTTAAACTTACTACCCCCTCGTGGCTTACATCTGTCACTTGAGTCTTCTTTTCTTTGCCTTTATTTTTTGGTTAATTTTTCAATATTCCTACTAATAATCTTTTTTCTTAATGGTTTTTCTGTTTCTCTGCTGTTCATCTTATTCTCCTCTTCTCTATCCTCTTCCTCCTTGGTTATTACTTCCTCTTGCTCCAAGGTTTTTGTACTTTCTTGCTCTTGCAATAATTCTATTTCCTTACCTAAAGCCAGGGTTGTTTGAAAAAAAGAAGATTTATTTGATTTAGTTTTTGTTTTGAATTTTCAATAAAAATTTAAGAAATTTAAAAAATATTTTATTCTCTTGTTGAATGACGACTGTTCCCAGTCTCCTTCTTCCAATGGACTAGTTCATTCATAACTAAGGAACTGCCTTGGTACAGAACCAGCAGCAAAACTTGTCTTTTTATTTCAAGTCATGGTTACGAAGATAATTAAGTCATAACGTCTTGTTTGTAATGTGCGATGTAGGAAAGACTAAAAGACATTAGAATTTGATTTGTATAATTACTAAATGTCATGTTGCATCCGAAAATATGAATTAGTTGGTTTTGTTTTGCTCTGAAAAATGCCTATAATAAGTTATTAGTTCCTTTAATACTTAACTTTAACCAGTAAATGTTTGGAAGTAGAAGACAATACAGTAATGCATGTAAGGTAACCAAAGTGATGTTACCTATCTTAAACTTATTTTTGTTGTGTAGTTACAAAATCAATTTTGAAATTTCTGTTGTGGGAACACTGAATAGTGAATATTACGGAAGAGATGGTTTTTTTCTCTTCAATTATATAGGATACTGATATTATAGACATAAGATACTTTGTTTCTTTGGCTGATTAGTTTATAACAATATTGTACTGTACAGCATATGAGTAATTGTTTAATTTTTCTGCCTTCCTTTTACATTCACCATATAAAAACCAAACTGTGATTTAAATCATTATTTAAAAAAAATATATTTTGATTTAAATTAAACAGCCCGGCTATGTGAGTAAACACATCACAAAGAGTTCTCACCTTCTCACACCTCCAACTCTACACCCCCTTTTGTCTCTCTCTCTACACCTTCTCACACCTCCAACTCTACACCCCCTTTAGTTTCTCTCTCTACACATCCTCAACACCACACCCCTATTGTCTCTCTCTTCCTTCACTTCTCACACCTCCCCAACACTATACCACCTTCTCTCTCCTTACACCTTCTCAGACCTCCCCAACACACACACCCTTATCTCTCCCTACTACACCTCATTTCCTCTAACACACACCTCCTTTTACTCCCTACACCCCCACACCTCCCTCAACACTACACCATTTCTACATATCCATCCATCCCACCAGGTCTCCGCGTCACTGCCCAAAACCTCGTATTTCAAGATGGTGGACGTGTGGCTTCTCTTCTGCATCATCATAGGGTTCATAATCATTATTTTCCACACCATCATCGACTACTCCCTCAAGAAACACCATAGTGGGGATAGGGTGTCACCATTCCCAGCACCCGTTAAGGGCCTGCACATCCCCATCACTGACCGCCATGTTACCCAAACTTCCATTAACGCTTTCTTGAAATACTTGGGTTTTGGAAAATCTATTGAAGGCCTCATCGTCATTTCTCGCTTAAATATCCTCGCGATCTTTACCTTCTTCAATTTGATCTATTGGTCGTATATATTTAGTTAACTTTTGTTGGCTTTGATCTCAGTAATAGATCTTCGCCTACAATGAGTTGACTTTGACCTCAGTAATAGATCTTCACCTATAATGAGTTGAATTTTATAATAGATCTTCACCTACAATGAGTTGAATTTGTAATAGATCTTCACCTATAATGAGTTAACTTTGACCTCAGTAATAGATCTTCACCTATAATGAGTTGACTTTGACCTCAGTAATAGATCTTCACCTATAATGAGTTGAATTTTATAATAGATCTTCACCTACAATGAGTTGAATTTGTAATAGATCTTCACCTATAATGAGTTAACTTTGACCTCAGTAATAGATCTTCACCTATAATGAGTTGACTTTGACCTCAGTAATAGATCTTCACCTACAATGAGTTGAATTTTATAATAGATCTTCACCTACAATGAGTTGAATTTGTAATAGATCTTCACCTATAATAATGAGTTGACCTTGACCTCAGTAATAGATCTTCACCTATAATGAGTTGATTTTTACCTCAGTAATAGATCTTCACCTACAATGAGTTGACTATGACCTGAGTGGGATTCAGCTACCAAAAATTAGTTGCATCTGAATTAATTCCGTTGTTTTGAGGTACGAAACTTTACAAATCCTTATGGCTACAAGTCTCTGGGGAATATGAATTTAAAAAACTTAATGTAACCCTTGGATAGGTTTGACTTAGCTGGTATCACCTGTAACGTAAATTATGTTTCAGTGTTTCATGATGGTCTTCTTTAACAATATACCTACAGCAACACTCCAGGTCGCCAACTTTACGTGGTCCTTACAGCTATAGTCTGTTGGCAAGCTTTTTATTGTTCCACTGATTTTATTTTTTTTTATTGGGCACTCCCCTACATCTTTGCGTAAGGTGAAGCGCAGAAGCGTTTACAGCGCCCAACAGGGAAGCATGCTAAGTTCATGCTTGCCTTTATGTCTCATGAGTTAGGGTGTAGAAACCTGAAGAGTCAAGGGCGTAGAAGCCTGAAGAGTCAGTGGATTATGTCATCAAGTTATTGGAAGCTCCAACAACTCCCTGAATACGAATTCGCAACTTTCGACTTACAACAGGTACCTACTTTACTGCAAGGTGAATAGGGACTAATGGGGGCTAAGAAGTAAGTCCAAACAACTTCCACCGGCCCGGGAATCGAACCCGTGACATCTTACTTGCGAGGCAAGAACGGTACCGCTTCTACCACCGGTCTCCCTTCCACTGATATTATTTCACTGGTTATAATGAGTTTCTTTTGTTATATACTTTTTATTACTGTATAATGAATCATACGATTCATATTGAAATCCACGTTATGATAGTAAGATCACACTGGTATAACAATAGTATTTTGTTATTATTTTACATGTTTTATTATTATTATTATTATTATTATTATTATTATTATTATTATTATTATTATTATTAATATTATTATTATAATAATAATAATAATAATAATAATAATAATAATAATAATAATGATAATAATAATAATGATAATGATAATGATAATGATAATGATAATGATAATAATAATAATAATAATAATAATAATAATAATAATTATTATTATTATTATTATTATTATTATTATCATTATCATTATGATTATCATTATCATTATCATTATTATCGTTATTATTATTTTATTATTATTAGTATTATTATTATTATTATTATTATTATTATTATTATTATTACTGGTGCAAATCACTGAAATATATCATGTAACACAGTCCAGAAATCAATTATTATTAACTCTGTAATTTATGTCTAAATATTGTATAAAATAAAAATTACACCACAATAAACATGATACAATATGTGTAATAGGCAGATAAATTAATTAAATGTGCAACAGATAACAGTTTAGTTTTGTAGCCCCAGTTGTTGGTGTTTGATAACGTACAGTCAGACAGTCAACAATGATGTACAAACAATGAAGCAAATATTGAATCATAGAATAAATAAAATAAATATATTCAACTTTGCTCCGGGTTGTGGCCGAGGATAAATATGGATGACCTTTAGAGAGAATGGGTTTTCAACTGAGACTTAATGGTAAGATGGCCAGGGTACATTATTCAAAGTACCGGTCAAATATCAGTTTCCATACTTACAATAGTATTTAAACAATAGCAAGTTCTTTCAACTGTTATGCGATAACTTATCAATTTGAATTACATTAAAGATTAATATACTGAGGGCACATAATGGCACAACATAAACAAAAACAAAAAGGCAACTCAGCACATCAAAGTCCTAGGTTCAATCACAGCCCTCTCTTTATTCCAACAGTTCAGGAGTGAAGGTTTGGAATTATATGCATTACAAAAGATTTAAATAAAATTTAATATCGAAAAATTTACCATAAAAAGTGTGTAGGTTCCACCATGAACAGATAAATTTAATCAAGAGAATAAATCAACATAATCCTGAGTTAAACACTAATATATGCACAGTAAATAAACAATAAACTACTTTGTAATATCACCATTGATTGCACTTTACACCCATAAATAATACTAGAGCAGCACTGAATAGTTAATACTCAACTAAACACGATTTGAAAAGGTATCCACCACTGACAAATTCAAACGTCCTTCCACCTCCAAGGCCAGCCAATAACTGGTATTGCTCCATACTCCAGGGAACTACAAACCTAAAACTAATATTAATCAACTCCATTAAGCTGCAAAAAAACCTATATACATAGAGAAAAATATTTTATGTATCAAAAACCAGCCCTGCTCACACATCATTATTCAAAATTGATTTAAATTGGGGGTAACATGTCGAAAAAATATTTCACTATGCACAGCGCAATGCACCGCTGTACATTACGCCATGCATAACACCCCCCCCTACTTAAAATAAAACGTGTAGGGTTTTACATTGGCAACCAGTTATCAGATTTGCCTAATGTGGCCGAGACAGGGAATCAGCAATAATGTTATCCTTACCCTTGATATGTCTATTTTCAATATCATATGGTTGAAGAGCCAAACACCAGTTAGTTAAAGGTTGGAAAGTTAAATGGGCGTTACACATACCAAATGGCATAACTGTATACTGATACAAGCAATAAGGGGTAACAAATGCCAATATGCGTCTCGCCCTCATTGACAAGGGTACCTGAACACAAGGGGATGCCCGCCCACTGTCACTATAGGTTCAGCCAAATTATTGTCAATCAAAAACTGCACCTCATCATTCAGAATGCCAATTTTCTGGGAAGACACACGGTAGGGCACTTGTTTCACCGGGGCTACGTCGTCCACCAACACAACACCATGGGTCACCACTGAGCTAGGCTGCGGCACATCACCAAAGATGGGCTGGAATTCCTGGAGATACATTACATCGCTCCTCTGGTCCTGTAGTAGATGGCACAATTT
>NW_024738300.1:6923196-6927998 GCF_018991925.1 Homarus americanus | reverse complement strand
TTATTTCACCTGAAGATTAGACACCCTAGTTTATTTTACTTGATTAGACACCCTAGTTTATTTCACCTGAAGATTAGACACTCTAGTTTATTTTCACCTGAAGATTAGACACTCCAACTTCTTTCACCTGAAGATTGAGCACCTTATTTTCACCTGAAGATGAGCCTTTAGCTTGTTTCACTGAGGTTAGACACCCCGGCTTCTTTCTTCCTGAAGATTGAGCCTTCCCAGCTTATTTTCTGCAGAATTCAACACAGCACTTTACACAAAGTTAACTTGCTTAACACTGAAGGAGCACACCTTATTTCACCTGAAGATTAAACACCCCAGCTTATTTCACCTGAAGATTAAACACCCCAGCTTATTTCACCTGAAGATTAGACACCCCACCTTATTTCACCTGAAGATTAGACGCCCCAGCTTATTTCACCTGAAGATTAAACACCCCAGCTTATTTCACCTGAAGATTAGACACCCCAGCTTACTACTGAAGATTGAACACACCTTGTTTTACTTTTTTGAAGATTGAGCACTTTGACTTGTTTCGCACGAAGATTAAGCTTTTAACTTGTTCACCTGAAGATTAGACACCCCAGCTTATTTCACCGGAAGATTAGAAAGTCCTGCTTATTTCACCTGATTAACCATCCTAAACCCCTTGTAGCGTGAAGATACAGTAATATTCAGGTGAAATAAACTTGGGTGTCTAATTTTCAGGTGATCCACAAGGCCATGAGATGTGGTAAATGGATGCAGCAACAGACACTCGCTCACCCCATGGACTTAACAAATATGTCCTCCAAAGCTAAATGGTGAACATGGGGTGGCAACACTGGTCTCATCACAACTGTTTATATATCTCTCAATACAAAGGTGTGCCTAGTTTAACGATATCATAAGAATACTCCATTATTAATCACCTAGTATGTGTTTATTATAAGAAAAGGAAAGATATTTATGACGATGTATTGAGCATTATCGATGCATGTTTTATTTCACAATATGGCAACTGTCCATGATACGGGCTTCGTATCAGCGGTGTAGCCTTGGTGGACATTGGATGATTGGATGGAGGTAGTCAGTGTAAGTGAAGTTGTTGTGTAAGACGTGTGCAGGTTAGTTACTGTTGCTACCCTTATATTACCTCTCCTATAAACACTCTACTGTACCATAATCCAACTTAAGTAATTACTAACGACTGACCGTCCGGAAATTTAGCATTGAAAACGATTATAAAAACGCAGCAATTTCACTGTGTTCTACAGTATAGAGGACATTGTCGAGGTTTGTGGAAATGTTTTTAACCTCACTGTTGAAAATAGAGTAAGAAAATTAACACCAAAACAAATAGCGGATCAATCGTCAATACTAACCCCAACTTGTAGTCTCCACTAATAAAAAAGAAAAAAAAGAGTATCACCGGCGAGCCTCACTAGGGGAGGGGGGGGGGAAGGTCTGGGGTGGTAGTTGAGAGCCCACGTTATATAAGAACATAAGAATGGAGGAAACTGCAGCCGGCCTATTGGCCCATACTGGGCAGTCCCATGTACACCCAACCCCTTTTGCTCATTTAAGCATCCAACCTATGTTTGAAGCTATTCAGCGTATTCGAGTTAATGATGATATTTGGTAACTTGTTCCATTCATCCACTAATCTGTTTTCAAACCAGTGTTTACCTATATCACACCAAAATCTAAATTTGTCTAATTTAAATCCATTGTTACGAGTTCTCTCCTAGTTGGATAGGTTGAGTACCTTTGTAATGTCCACTTTGTTTAGCCCTGACTTCCACTTATACACCTCTATCAGGTCGCCCCTCACTCTACGTCTCTCGAGGGAGTGCAAATTAAAATGCTTTAACCTGTCTCTATACTCAGGGTTCCTAATGCCCGGGATTAGTCTTGTCATTCTCCTCTGAATTCTTTCCAAGATGTTGAAAAATATTTATTCAAATTATTGCTCATTTCTCCGTCGTTATCAGTGAGCTCGCCGGTATCTGACCGTATTGGTCCAATCTTTTCTCTTGTTTTAGTTTGATACATTTGGTAGAATCCTTTGAGGTTTGTCTTCGCCTCCCTTGCTATCCTTACCTCATTATTCCTCTTGGCTTTCCTTATCTCGGTTTTAACCCTACTCGCCAATATGTTATAATAATCCTGGAGGTAAATTTCGCCACGCTTTATCCTTCTACCTATAGCCTTCCTTAGGCCAATGATGTTCTTTAAATAATTATTTATCCATTTAGGGTCATTCTTGTCTGATCTGAGTTTTTTGTATGGTATGTTCTGCCTTTGTGCATTAAATAACTCATTATTTAAATTGTCGTGGAACTCGGCAATCTCAGATCTCCTTATCAGCCCCCTCTCTCAGCCCACAGTCTAGGTGCACTATACCTGCACAGTCGTGGTACACTATAACTGCACAGTCGTGGTACACTATACCTACACTGTCTAGGTACACTGTTTCTATACCTACACTGTCTAGGTTATACCGTTTCCATACCTACATTGTCTATGTACACTGTATCTATGCCTACACTGTCTAGGTACACTGTTTCTATACCTACATTGTCTAGGTACTCTGTTTCTATACCTACACTGTCTAGTTTCTATACCTACTCTGTCTAGGTACACTGTTTCTATACCTACATTGTCTAGGAACTCTGTTTCTATACCTACACTGTCTAGGTACTCTGTTTCTATACCTACACTGTCTAAGTACACTGTTTCTATACCTACACTGTCTAGGTACACTGTTTCTATACCTACACTGTCTAGGTACACTGTTTATATACCTACACTGTCTAGGTACACTGTTTCTATACCTACACTGTCTAGGTACACTGTTTCTATACCTACACTGTCTAGAATACACTGTTTCTATACCTACACTGTCTAGGTAAACTGTTTCTATACCTACACTATCTAGGTACACTGTTTCTATACCTACACTGTCTAGGTACACTGTTTCTATGCCTACAATGTCTAGGTACTCTGTTTCTATACCTACACTGTCTAGGTACACTGTTTCTATACCTACACTGTCTAGGTACTCTGTTTCTATACCTACACTGTCTACGTACACTGTTTTTATACCTACACTGTCTAGGAACACTGTTTCTATACCTACACTGTCTAGGTACACTATTTCTGTACCTACACTGTCTAGGTACACTGTTTCTATACATACACTGTCTAGGTACTCTGTTTCTATACCTACACTATCTAGGTACACTATTTCTATACCTACACTGTCTAAGTATACTGTTTCTTTACCTACACTGTCTAGGTACACTCTTTCTATACCTACACTGTCTAGGTACACTGTTTCTATACCTACAATGTCTAGGTACTCTGTTTCTATACCTACACTGTCTAGGTACACTGTTTTTATACCTACACTATTTAGGTACACTCTTTCTATACCTACACTGTTTAGGTACACTGTTTCTATACCTACACTGTCTAGGTGCTCTGTTTCTATACCTACACTGTCTATGTACACTGTTTCTATACCTACACTGTCTAGAATACACTGTTTCTATACCTACACTGTCTATGTACACTGTTTCTATACCTACACTCTCTAGAATACACTGTTACTATACCTACACTGTCTATGTACACTGTTTCTATACCTACACTGTCTAGGTACACTGTTTCTATACCTACACTGTCTAGGTACTCTGTTTCTATACCTACACTGTCTAGTTTCTATACCTACTCTCTAGGTACACTGTTTCTATACCTACACTGTCTAGGAACTCTGTTTCTATACCTACACTGTCTAGGTACTCTGTTTCTATACCTACACTGTCTACGTACACTGTTTTTATACCTACACTGTCTAGGAACACTGTTTCTATACCTACACTGTCTAGGTACACTATTTCTGTACCTACACTGTCTAGGTACACTGTTTCTATACCTACACTGTCTAGGTACACTGTTTCTATACCTACACAGTCTAGGTACACTGTTTCTATACCTACACTGTCTAGGTACACTGTTTCTATACCTACACTGTCTAGGTACTCTGTTTCTATACCTACACTGTCTAGGTACTCTATTTCTATACCTACACTGTCTACGTACACTGTTTTTATACCTACACTGTCTAGGAACACTGTTTCTATACCTACACTGTCTAGGTACACTGTTTCTATACCTACACTGTCTACGTACACTGTTTTTATACCTACACTGTCTAGGAACACTGTTTCTATACCTACACTGTCTAGGTACACTGTTTCTATACCTACACTGTCTAGGTACACTGTTTCTATACCTACACTGTCTAGGTACACTGTTTCTATACCTACACTGTCTAGGTACACTGTTTCTATACTTACTCTGTCTAGGTACACTGTTTCTATACCTACACTGTCTAGGTACACTGTTTCTATACCTACACTGTCTAGGTACACTGTTTCTATACCTACAATGTCGAGGTACTCTGTTTCTATACCTACACTGTCTAGGTACACTGTTTCTGTACCTACACTATTTAGGTACACTCTTTCTATACCTACACTGTTTAGGTACACTGTTTCTATACCTACACTGTCTAGGTACACTGTTTCTATACCTACACTGTCTAGGTACACTGTTTCTATTCCTACAATGTCTAGGTACTCTGTTTCTATACCTACACTGTCTAGTTTCTATACCTACTCTGTCTAGAATACACTGTTACTATACCTACACTGTCTATGTACACTGTTTCTATACCTACACTGTCTAGGTACACTGTTTCTATACCTACACTGTCTAGGTACTCTGTTTCTATACCTACACTGTCT